>NC_091576.1:12639477-12674477 GCF_042767895.1 Penaeus vannamei
AATTACCAGAAACATTCGTAAAATCCTAGAAAAATATGTGAATAGATTTCATTCTTATTCATTTTATAATGACAGTGATCCAGATTTGTTATCAAATCACATACACCATACATACGTATTTGTGTGTGTGTGTGTGTGTGTGTGTGTGTGTGTGTGTGTGTGTGTGTGTGTGTGTGTGTGAGTGTGTGTGTGAGTGTGTGTGTGTGTGTGTGTGTGTGTGTGTGTGTGTGTGTGTGTGTGTGTGTGTGTGTGTGTGTGTGTGTGTGTGTGTGTGTGTGTGTGTGTGTGTGTGTGTGTGTGTGTGAGTGTGTGTGTGTGTGTGTGTGGAAATACTCGGTAGTTTAAACATTTCGATATAGATTTTTTCTCTAAAAAATTGTGTTTAAGGTATTCATCCCAGTACAGTACTTTAGTATATCTGTAAAAATATATATTATAAATCTAAAACTCTTGTAAAAGAAGAAATAAAAGTACGTTTGTAGTTGAAATTATGCTCACCGTTACGTTAATATCACCCCGATTCCAGTAACCTGGTATATAAATAGTTACAAATAGAAATGGAGAAACGAAGGAAAACACTTCAGTCGCTAATCAGCACTTCACCAGCATCAACATGCATAAAATTTAATTAATATTTTAAAAACAGATCATCACTCGAGGACCGAGAGACGTGGCAACAGCGTGCGCAGAAGCGTCCTCACAGGCACGCGCATCTTCCTCGGTCACTCTCACCGGTCCGCCGCTTCTGAAAGGTACAAACAAAGTTTTGCTTTGGTTAATATGTTTTAATGTTGGGGTTATAACAGGAAGGATGGTTAGTTTGTTAAATTCTTTGTCAGACGGGGATTTCGTAATCCATGGTTTTTATTTGCTGATGTGTACACATGTGATTGAATATATCCCATGTGGGGAGGAAACCACATGGTAGCACGTGGGTGATGTGCATATCGGGGAAGGTCCATTTTCCATGGTATTGTTTCGTATTCATTTTGCTCTCATTACTACGATTGTTTCGACTATCCAGGCTAACGTTATCGAAAGACTGCTTATCTGCTGCTCAAATCCAGGGAATTCAGGCCGTGGAACTTGCGCATCAGGGAATACCGGAATGTAGAAACCATGCTTGCTCTTCAATTTCTTTCACTACTAAATTGTTATTAGTCATGATTGGCCTTATTCTGAAAGGTTTTGACTGGTGTCTGTAGTTAGATTTCGGAACTTCCTTTCCACCAAGTGAATTTGGTTACTGGAAGCGCCGCCTTGGGGTAAATCGGCTGGATGAGAGCACAGGGAAGTCAAATACGGCATAGTTGCTGCGACCTCCTATTTACCGCGAAATATATCTTGAAACCCTTGCAGCCAAATGTTTTTAAGTGTCCGTTTTCTGGAAGTTGAAACCCTTTTAATAAGGGGCATAGATTCCACCTTGTATAGGAATAATTTAGTGTTCGGAACTCCTATTTTCCTCGTCCAGACCACTTGTCAGGACCAGCAGGACAGCCAGGCCATGTACAGAACTTCAAAGACCCTTGTTGCATAGAATGCAGCCAGCTCGAAAGTAAACTTTATTTTTTTTTTTTTTTTGTCGGCCTCCTTATTTTTACACACTGCATAGGTTTTGTAACTCCCTTGATGCATATTTAACTTGCAACTGACACACTGAAATCTTTTTAATTATCTTGATAAAGAATACCTACTGATATCTTAAGGTTGCCTGCAACTCTGGTGTTTACATCTCGTCCTGCTCGCCCTGCTGCTTAGGGCAAGATGGACGACTTGCCCAAGATAAGTGGGTTTTGAACCTGCTCATCCTCTCGTCTGGACGAGCAGGATGCATTCCAAATGCAGCATTAATATTGGGTAGAAGAGGTTTGGATTAGTGTTGATACCCTGAGTATTCAGACATTTTGCACGACGTGTACATCGTGGCAGGTAACGGATATAGTCAATTTGTGTAACTTTGGGGTAATTTTTATAATTCGTATGCATACAGTTATTGCTGCATACAGGGCAGCATACAACTTGCATTCACCTTGGTGTACAATGGTGCCTGTCACAGGTTAGTATGCTGCTTCTCTGGATGCATTCGAGTACCCTAGATTTTCTCCTGCTCTATCCTGGCATAAATTTGTTATATATCTTCCTGGATGGGGGGGGTTAGGGGTGGTTACCCAGGGTGTTGCTATATGCACTGCATGACTGTTCACTTCCAATTATTAATTTTAGTTTGTAAGTTTACTCTAAAACTACAATTTTATACCATGCATAAGAAAGCACTCTTGCTTAGTCTGGAAATCCTGATGTCATGTGGATAGCTGGCTCACGCTGGCGATTCCACAAGCGACTTTGGAGGCTGTGTGCATGCAGTCGCGCCCTGTCGTGCATCATAGAGAAACCAGGTCCCCTGGCTTCGGCTGGGTGAGGATCGGGGGCTTGTATATTCCAACACATCCTTGAGCCTTGTGGCTATGAAAGGAAGTGAAACCATACAAGCCACATTACTTTCTAAATCAAAAGGAGCAGTTTTAATGTCTTGCAAGACAACCTTTATCTCAAACTGGTCTCGTTTTATTCTTCAGATGCTGAACTTCATGATGGAATTGGTGTGGAAGCACAGTGGCATGGATAGCACAAGTTGCAAAAGAATAGGTGAGTAAAACTTTTTTCTGATGTCCACTGGTTAATAGTACTTGGCATGGTTACAGAAGACCTTGACATTTTGTTATTCAGTAGCTTATTTTTGCAATTCAGCCTTATCAGATTCTTAAGCTCATTGAGCTGATAAATTCGCCCGTTGGTTTGTGTAAAGCTCTAGTCTTGCATTGAAGGCAATACAGAAGCATATAAGCTTCTTTGGCATGATTTGGAACTAATTAAATAGGTTAGATTTGAAGAGGTAGCCTTTTTAAGTCCTATTTAGTGATCTAAAAATGGGTTAGTATGGCCAGAAAATTTATTGATAGTAACCTGATGTCATGTGGATAGCTGGCTCACGCCGGCGATTCCACAAGCGGCTTTGGAGGCTGTCTGCATGCAGTTGCGCCCTGTCGTGCATCATAGAGAAACCAGGTCCCCTGGCTTCGGCCGGGTGAGGATCAGGGGCTTGTATATTCCAACACGTCCTTGAGCCTTGTGGCTATGAAAGGAAGTGAAACCATACAAACTACAGAGCATTCTACTTTTTAAAAATGTTAATGCATGTCATTATTATTGTAATGTTTTAACAAATTGCTTCTTGGTTTCAGATAAAATGTTCATGAAGTCTAAATGGAAGTGAGGTTGTTTAGACAAGTCTTGAGCACAAGATAAGGTAAGTCTAATTCAAATGTTCCTCTTACTTTTGAATGTCAATTGATATTAAGCTAAATTGGACATGGATGCAAGTCTTTCCTACATACCATGTGGCAGGCCTTACACTTTGAACTAATCGGATCATCATAGATGATGGGAGTGAACTTATATAAATATCCTAAAATAGGTTGCTAATTATAGCAGTCCATCACGGGCACCTAGATATGCCTCCCAGAGGGAAGATGTTTAGATTAACTTTGCTTGCACTTGAGACCAGGACTTGGTTTTAGGCAGTTTATCTTAACAAAGGGCACAGCCACTTTAAACAGTTTACTTAATTACTACCTGTTCCTACTTTGAACTGTTAATTTGGCCAATATACTTAGACAGCACTGGCCATGTTGTATGCATGGGACTTTGGAATAGCTAGTGAACCTGATGTCATGTGGATAGCTGGCTCGCGCCGGCAATTCCACAAGCGACTTTGGAGGCTGTGTGCATGCAGTTGAACCCTGTCGTGCATCAGAGAAAAGCCAGGTCCCCTGGCTTCGGCCGGGTGAGGATTAGGGGCTTGTATATTCCAACACGTCCTTGAGCCTTGT
This sequence comes from Penaeus vannamei, assembly GCF_042767895.1. NCBI lineage: Eukaryota > Metazoa > Arthropoda > Malacostraca > Decapoda > Penaeidae > Penaeus > Penaeus vannamei. Next base: position 12,643,371 of record NC_091576.1, read on the forward strand.
GGCTATGAAAGGAAGTGAAACCATACAAACCACAACCATTTCAGTTCAGAAATTTTAAAAATATTTCTTTTGCAATTAGTAACCCTTCATTGTTTTTTCAGATTGTATTGCACACAAAATGCATGAAAGCAAATGCATTAGCTTAAGCATCAGATGCACAGAAGAGGTAAGTAGTGTTTTGCTTTTTTGGTGACATTAATATCATAGATTTTAAATTGTCTATTGGGTAAACCAGGTCCCCTAGCTTATATTTTTAGGGAATTGGGGGGGGGGGGGGGTCTGTAAATATTTAAAAAATTAGAGATAAGAAATGGAAAATTTCATCTTCATATACATGGGATTGCCTATCCCCAGTATTAAGCCTAGATTCTACTTTGATTATAATGCACCCTAGGTAATTAGTTCTGATAATTGATTAGCCAGTTTGACTATGATGAACATGCGCTCAGACTAAAATGTTGAAATATACATGTTGCCTTCCTTCTGACTGTGCTCTCTAATATCTATGGTGAGAAAGTTATGCTATGTTCTAATGTTTTGATTTAACTTTTCAGATGCAAGTAATTTCTGGAGAGTGGCACCTTTTCTACAATGAAGGTAATTTTTCAGTTACAGTAAAAGTACAAAGGTAATTGGGTTGCAGAATCTGATGCTTCTAAACAAAGTAGACTTGGCAGGCATTGTGCTAGTTTTGCCTTGTCTGGATTACCCAGTTACCTAAAATTGTGTAGTTTTTTAAATTACCATGATGATTAACATTGTTCAGACAAATGTGTTGATATTATGTTGCCTTCCTTCTGAAATACTTTTAATATTTTGTCTTCATTTCATGTGTTTTGCAATGCATATAACTAAAAGATCCTTTTCTTTGCAGCATGCAGACTAGCATTACCATGGAGCACTGAATTTGGTATGTAACTTTTACAACTTTGGGAAATAAAGATTAAATAGAATTTGTCAGTACTAAATGAACCATTTTATTTAGTTGCGGGTTTACATCTTGCAATATTTACTGAATACTTGTTTCTTTTTTAGTGACCCCCCACCCCCCACCCCCCCAAATATCCTGTCTCTTGATGTTGACACTGAAGAAAAGTTGTGGTTAAAGGGACTGCTAAAGTAAGTAATAATTGCACTACAGTTTAAAATTGTATGTCTTGATGATGACAAACTTGAGCTATTAATGAACATGTATGATTCCGAATGATAGGCCTGATCATGGTTTCAGAATATAAAATGTTAATGGTTTTATTTTCATAAGTAATATAGCCTTGTCTTTGCAGAAATTACTGCTGGATTTTGAACCTGGAATATGCTGCTGTCCTGGAACAAGGCTGAAGTGAGGGTCACCATAAGTGGGTAAAATAAAGTAATAAATGAAATGACCTGCTTTCTTATTACATCCCTTTCTTGCCAACAAGTCTGGAATGTTCATTCCATAGGCTTGGATTCATTATCCGCACCAGAAAATTGGTGTATTGAGTAATTTAGAAATGTATGTAGAATGACTCGTGTCGAAACCTTTACTGTTAAGCCATTAACATGAAATTTGTCAACTACAAACTGTTACACAATTAAGGAGAGCATCTCCATCTAATATGGAAACTAGAATGATTATAAGGTGTTAAATCTAGTTTTTGGTTTCATGGAAGCGGGATACAAATGGGAAAGTTTCTAACTTCTACAACAAACTGCTAAAGTTGAGAAAGATGGACGTCCTTCGCCTATCTGGAATTGGTACTAATTTAGATTTTCATATACTGAAAATTAAATAACTATTTTTTTTTTATAATTAAAAATTCTCGGTAATCATTAACTCTATGCTAGAAAATGCAAAATAAGTGTACCCGTATTTGAAACCCAAAGCAAAAATAGTATAAATGATACCTTTCCTTTTACCGAAAGGTAGCGCCACCACTATGCTCCTGGCTGTCAACACGCAGCACTCGTCTAGCCTCCCACCATCTTGAGCATTAATTGCTGAGTACTTGTTACTTAATCCTATTCCTATGGACTCCTTGAGGAAACTTGCCCCGCACAAATTCTTCGGCACGACTACGTTCCAGAAACCACTCGGAACCTGCCCAATAAGTTTTTTTTTTTTTGGCTGATCTTACTCCAGATGTTGCTGTGTAGGAGCATTCGTTCGGTATCTTGGCGAGGTGACATTTTAGTGTTGTGGAGAGGGTCGTCATTCAGCGATTCGTTCGCGCACATGGTAACAAAGGGCAATGTTATTAGTTTTGATAATTTCCCTATAATCTCTCCAGAATGTATGGTATTGCCAAATCACTCATCGTTTCTGAATTTCAGAGAAACCTGAAAATTCAGGGTGACCGTGTCGGTGGATTGGTGTATACAATACATTGGTTAATTTGAAAATTGAACTTGGTGACCCAATGTTTGTGCACTACGAATGCAAACTATAGGACAGCGTTGCCTTTGGTTCGCATACCCATTTTCTGAACAAAACGAAAGCGACGAATATTTTTGGGTAAACTTACGGAAATATGACAGGCTTGTTTGCAAATAAATTTCGATAAATTTGTAAATGACGCGTAACATCGATTTCCAGGTGATGACTTTATACTTACCTTGGTCCCAGCTTCTATTTAGTTATTTATTGGAAAAGTAATGTCGCTTCAGCATCTAAAGTCACTAACGGCGTATGTAAGATAGTGCTGCTTGACCTTTGATGCATCACTGTGATAAAGTATTGTGTATCTCACAACTTGAATATGTATTAATAAAATTGCATACATTACTCGCCAAACGAACAATAACATTTTGGAAGGTTGAAAATGGGATTGCTATGCATTGGGAACTATTTCTTTTCATCGGCTGAAATGTGTAACACAAGTTTGATGTAATATAGAAATAAATATATAAAGAAAAAAAAAACTGATGGCATTTTATTTTCGATATTAACCATAAAAAAACAAATGCCAATCATGCGAACTGTGGTCTGCAAAGGTCGCAGTGTTGCTTCCCGCGCTTTTATGGTTCGCATAGTAGACGTGTCAGGGATTTGTTTTGCCCTGATTTGGTGGATTATGGAGACACTTCTGGTTCAGCTGTTTATTCATAGGAGGGGTAGGTAGCGTGGCGCGGGCTGTCTCTCGTGGAGTGCAAGTTTCGGGCAAATGGGAGCCTTAGAGGCGAGCCGCGACGGTCTAGTGCTGGCGTTCTCTGAAATAAGTACACCGGAGGCAGAGACAGGAGGGCAAACTGTGGGGGGGTGGGGGTTGCGTGATAGCAAGGGCCGTAAGATATAATCAAAATATCAGATTGCAATGATTGTTATTACAAATATTTTCATGAATTTTCAATTTATAATTTTTTTTTCAATAATGCACTGTCCAAGGATAGACAGAGGGACATGCTTGGGGAGACAATTGCAAGTCTGCGAGGACTTGCTTGAGTTGCAATTGCCTCAGATAGCAGGAGATGAAAATCTACAAGAGATAAGTATTGTGCAGAAGTACATGGAAGCAAAATGGGTCGCAGCCCGCAAGGACTTGTCTTGAACGACGAACTTCCTTGGAAAAAAGAAATAAAGATGCAACAATGCAGAGTTCAGGAGTGTGCAGTGCAATAGTGCATACGGTATACGTCTGACTATTAGTAATTGTTCTCTCTCATTTCACTGAAGTTGATTATCACACGTCACCAACAGCAATTAGAGGAAAAGCTGTAATGAAAACGGGTAATGCAGTCACACTTCGGGAGCGACTCATTACATTCATTGCGCATTACTTTCTCAGGACAATATATGTTCGATAAAACGTAATGCAAGGCAAGAATACACGGTTGGCGCAAGTCAGTTATCTTCCGGAAACAGTACGAATGTAATTTTTGTGCAATTGACGGGTTTCTGCGAGACGATGTGCGCATGTGGCTGCGTGAGTGCGTAGACGAGTTGATTAATTTAATGGGTGAGAGTTATGAAACGAGTAAGTCAGAGTATAGCACACGAGAAGAAAATAGAATGCTGATAGATATAAGTTAGTTTTTAGAGTCATTAGACGAGAGTGAGTAAAAAAAGGAATAGGATGGCGTGGAAGTTGGAAGAAATAAACGAAGGGGAGGAGTAGGGGGTGGGCGAGAGTCTAAGGGAAGGATGGGGTGGGGGTGGAAAGAAAAGAGGTATGGGTAAGGATAGGGGGGAGAGTCAGGTATGTATGCGTGGGTGGGAATGTTGGTTGCCCGCAATGAAAATTAATTACCGATCTGATTGCACGTAAAAAAAAAACATTCACACTAATAACAATGAACTTACGGTAATTGCAATATTAATCAACTGCTATGCGAAATCATGAAAATGGTATTTTAATTAGTACGTAAAAATGAATGAAACGGTGACTGGTTTGGGTCAGCTTCCCTGAGACAACTGACAGCCGAATGACAACCCTCGTGGTTGTAAATGATACTTAAAATAAATTCCCTGAGGAAAGTGATGACATGATGACCCAACCGTAGAAGGGACATATCATCCAGCTCATACGCAGAACGCAATTGGGTACCCATCTTCTTGGGGAATACCAGCGATAATCTCACGTATAGCGATAAGAAGGCGCGTGGCGCTGAGATCACCTGGGCGATAGGTGTGTGGCCTGGCACAAGAACAACTTAACATTAATTACCTAAACCTAATTGCATGTCCATACCCAGCTGTGGGTCGTCACCAAGGACCATGTAATAATGAGGAGGTGAGGTTCGTGATTAAGATAATCAAAAGTCACGAACAATATGAAATCGTAGTAGCTGTATAATATAATTAATCTCTAACACGGAGATCATTGAATAAGATATAAATATAAATAGCTTGCATGTATTTTTGGGTCGAGCAGAGTCAGATGGCTATAAGTACCTTCTGAGTAAGGTCAAATGAGGTCGTTATGCGGACATTCGTTAAAAATAGCAAGAGCTAGTATATGTAAAATTAAATAATATTGTGAAAAAACAAGTACACAATAATCTGAAAATTAAATAATCAAATTACCAATAAATGACCATGAATAATTAAGGAAAAAATATATCTATAAAGAAGACGAATAATTACGGCGAAAGATACTTCGGAATATGCACAAATATACTATAATAATAACTTAAAATCATACGATTTAATTCGATGAATTATGCTAGTATTATTAGTTCCCAATATATTCATGCAAACCGGAAGTAAATACATCACTCTATCGTAAATACGTCCACAACGGGACAATGATAAATCACAATATTATACACATATAAATAAGCTTAAATGTGGAAAGAAAAAAAAACACGAGGCTAATACAGGTCATTAAAGAGTGAGGTAACGTCATCGTGATAGGACCTGACCTGATTTCACCTGAACAGTCATTCGCACTATAAAACGAATATAACACCTTATACATAAAAATACTGAAGTTGATATTCATATAAACATAGAAATGAGCAAGGCACACTTTTCTTGTATAAATATAGATATGAAAAGAAAGAAAATATAAAACGTTCGAAGCTTAATATCGGATAATAAACTTAAGAATCACAAGGACATAAAAGATCAGGAAGACATATAGTTATGAAGACTAGGGCAGTCGAGATGTACATTACATTTACCAAATTTAGCGTATTATATTTTAATTTAAATAAATATCATGACAAAAAATAAAAAAATAAAATGCTAGTGTACTAAACAAAAATATTGAAAATAGGTAGAGAGGGAGGGGGAGTAACGGGTGGGAGTTAGGAGGAAGGGAAGGGGTTTAGGATGATGGGGGATGGGGGTAGGTAGGAAGCGTGGGGGAAATGTTTGTTTGTGCATGATTCAACTAAATTATTTAAATGTTCAAAAATCTCACAAATGCATTTGTAAACCGAGCCGAAATAAATGCACTTAGTAATAATATACGAATTGAACGTCGATATGGCGTCGGTTAACGCAGTGAGAGATAATGAGAATAAAAAAAATGTCGAGACTATGGTGATGCTTAGGACTAGTCACGTGACCTAGAATGTCCGTAGGAATAGATAATAATTTAGAGAAAATGCATGATCTATTTCCCCCACGTGAGTAAAAGATTTAAGCATTAAAAGCGATTTATGCTAGCATGATCGAGTCAGAAAAAACACGCCAAAGAAAATGCACTCTCGCAAGTGATAAAAATGAGGATTGATTCTCTTAAAAAAAGCGACGATTTACCATGACGAGAAAAAAACATAATAGATAACAGAAAGAGCGTTGGGCTGAGTACTTTGAGCAGTTGTATCAGGTTGACCCTCCAACAGTTAACTTGGATGTGGGTAGTGCCGTGATTCCGCTGCGGGACCCACCTATTAGTGAGGACCCAACCTCCCTAACTGAAGTTAGGGAGGTGATCTCCAAGCTGAAGAGTGGTAAAGCAGCGGGTATTTGCGGCATCCCAGCTGAACTGTTAAAGGCTGGTGGTGAACCTATGGCGCGGGGATTGCATGCTGTCCTGGCTGCCATCTGGCAGTCCGGTACCGTTCCCCTTGACCTGTTGAGGGGTGTGGTAATCCCTCTCTGGAAGGGGAAGGGGGACCGATGGGACTGCAGCAATCATCGCGGCATCACACTGCTCAGTGTACCAGGCAAGGTTCTTACCCGCATTCTTCTGACGCGTATTAGAGACCATCTACTATGGCATCAGATGCTGGAACAATCCGGATTCACTCCTGGTAAGTCAACAATAGACCGTATCCTTGCGCTCCGAGTCATTGTAGAGCGCCGTTGTGAGTTCGGACGTGGGTTGCTTGCAGCCAACATCGACCTCAAGAAGGCGTTTGATACAGTGCATCGGGAATCACTCTGGGAGATCCTGAGACTGAGAGGAATTCCAACAAGGATTATTGAACTAATAGCAAACCTATATACTGGTACTGAAAGTGCTGTAAAGTGTGGTGGGGGCCTGTCGAGCTTCTTCCCTGTCAGTTCAGGAGTGAGGTAAGGCTGTGTTCTTGCACCAACCCTTTTCAACGCTTGCATGGACTAGATACTAGGCAGAGCTACTATTCAAAGTCACTGTGGAACAACACTGGGTAATATTAAGGTTACAGACCTTGACTTTGCCGATGATGTTGCAATTCTATCTGAGTCTTTGGAAACCCTAGTTGTGGCTCTCGATGCATTTAGTAATGGAGCAAAGCCCTTGGGTCTAGAGGTCTCCTGGACCAAGACCAAGATCCAGGACTTTGGGGACTTGCTAGAAGAACCTGTTCAGTCGGTACGTGCTTGCGGCGAGGACATTGAAGTCACAGAGAGCTTTACATACCTTGGTAGTGCAGTTCATAACTCTGGGCTGTCAGACCAGGAAGTCAGCAGACGGATTGGCCTGGCAGCAGGGGTCATGAACTTTCTCGACGAGTATTTGGAGGTGCCGGTACCTGTGCAGCAGGACCAAGCTACGGATTTTCAGGGCTCTGATAATGTCTGTTTTGCTCTATGGTAGTGAAACCTGGACATTATCCAGTGCACTGGAGTCTCGTCTTGATGCCTTTTGTAATAGGTCCTTGCGCCGGATCATGGGGTACTGTTGGCGGGACCATGTGTCTAACCAACGGCTGCACCGTGAGACTGGTACAGGACTTGTTACCTGCACAATCTGGGATTGCCAACTCAGGCTATATGGCCACCTGGCTCGCTTTCCACAGGCTGATCCTGGTCATCAGGTTGTCTCAGTAAGAGACAACCCTGGGTGGAGGAGGCCTGTGGGACGACCTAGGAGGTCGTGGTTTGGGCAGATCGATCAAACCTGTCGGGAAGAGCACGAGATGGGCCGAGTCCCTGCCTGGTGGCTTGCCATGAGGGATCCCAAAAGGTGGAAGCAAAAGGTGGACGCGGCTATGCGCCCCCGTCGGCGTTAGCTCCTGATGATGTTGACGATGAAAGGCGCAATTTTGGGGAGAGCCCCTTCTGTACACATACTAAAAGTGAGAGCCGTGTTGAAAGGTTTCAAGGATGGCCTAGTGCCAGTCCTGAGCAGCCCTTTGCTATTCCCTCTATACCCTTTTCACTACCATGCTACGGCGACTACGACCTTGACGTCGAACATGCCAATCCCTTGCCCGTTGTTGTCGTAGGGGGCTTAGGAGACGGAGACTGAGACCCAATGCAGGGATCTCCCCTGCCTAGGGCCTCAGCCCTCGACTCGACTAATTTTGCATGGCCTTTTCTCCCTCCTGCTTTTTTGTTTCCGTCCCTTCTCCAACCCCTTCTACTATCTACTTCCTAAAGTGTAAGAGCGTGTTGAAAGGATGAAAGGCCGACTTTGTGCCAGTCCTGAACGGCCCGAGGGAATCATGGGCACGGTATTTCCCTGTTTTAGTTGTCTAGCCCTTACCCCTCATGGGGACCCTGAGGGGTGGACTGTTTATTTCCCCAACATAGTCAAGGCTTCCCATGGCCAATAATGAAGTAATACCCATATTAGAGGCAATGAGGCTTGCCCCTTTATCAAATAGCCACACCAATTCAGACACTACCGGCTCCCCGACTCCAGACTCTCCTTTGACCACGACTCTGAACACCACAACTACTACCCACTCCTCAATGCCTACTAGTGCATTACCCACCCAAGCAGACTCAATCTCCAGAAGACATCCCTACTCTCCCAACTTCATCACCTATACCACTACAACCTTCATCATCAAACACGCCATCCTCCCTTATTACTACCTTACAGCCTTATTCTCCATCTCTCCGCAATACTACCCCCCCCTCAACAACACTTCCTTTTTCCACACGCCCCCGTCTTTCTACCACCACCAACCCTACAAATATCTTATATACTTTATTTAGCCCTGCTAAATAGGACCGATTTTTCGTGATCCCCCTACAGTTCCTTACTCAGGGAACACTCTTCTCTTCCCACAATGTCTCCAAAAACATGTAGGCAGAGTCCCTTTCCGTACCCGACGCAATCGGTCCCGTCTCCTAAGTCACATCTGAAACTGAAGCTATAACATTATCAAATCTAACATCTCTCTGGCAACCCCATTCCTGCAGAACCTCATCCAACTCTTAATACTTGTACCGTAACTGTCTCTATTTCCCCAGCAAACCGGTCAGTCGATACCAAAGATTGGTCAGATTGTGGAGAATACTTACTCGGCTACCTCAAAGACCGTGATCTGATATCAGTACAATGCTACTCCATTCCTCCTAGAGGTAATCGAAAGAAACCCGCCAAAATTGCCAAAATTACTTTCCGCACACATGACCTTCCCTTTCGTATCTACATTGGTGGACAATCCCTCCCTGTTCGACCATGCCAACCCTCTCCCTGTCAATGTCAAAACTGTAGGCGCTTTGGACATCATGCCAAACACTGCCGTTCCACAGACCGTTGCCCCATATGTGCCCAACCCGGTCATGACCATCAAACTGCTCTGCACAAACACGCACATGTGCTAACTGCGGTGGCCCCCATAATGTATTTTATAGAGGCTGTCTCGCTTACAAGTTCGAGTCTGAGGTAGCAACTCTCAGATACAAAAATGGTCTCACTCTACGTGAAACCAGACAGGAAGTACGCCGACAAGGTTTCCCTCATACCCCCTACTCTAGTAATGTCGCTCGCTCTGCCCCTTCCCCTCCACCCCAAGATGTTCCTACACCCTCCCCTATATCTACTGACTTCCCCACTTCCACTTCTACATTCTACCTCCCCCAGGCAAATTCTTTTGCCACTTCAAATACAGACACTCCAATCTCAACCACAGCTCCAATCTCAACTACAGCCCCAACACCGTCCCCTCTCCCTTTCCTCACTACCCGCAGCAGACAGATTAAACGATCTTCCCCTACCGCACACTCACCTCCACCTACTTTTACCTTTACTCCTCAGACACCAGTCTCCTCTTCCTCTCCTCACAAGAAAACCTTTGTCTTACAAAACTCTTCAACCAACTCCACTGCAGAAACTATGGAAAATATTCAAAGCTATATGCTAGACACAAAATTCCACTCATGCTCCCTCCACACTCGAAGTGACTGCCGATATCCATCCCCCTCCCGCTCATATTCCCCCTACACCCCTCCCTCCTAGTCCTTCTCAACACAACCTAACCCCCTCAATTCCGTCCACCACCGATATCCATCCTCCTCTTACTCATATTCCCGCTACACCCCTTCCTCCTACTCCCAACTATCCATCCTTCCGATATCCATCCTCCTACTACTATTCCCCCCACACCATTTCCTCCTACTCCCTCCAAACACAATCCATCCCCCTCAGCTCCAACAACATGTACATTAACCCTTCCTCCATCCCCTCTATCCTCTCCACTCCCTCCTGGATACACGTGAATCACTCATGTCACAACAATGCCCTTCCCCAGATCCCTCGCCTCCTGATACCCCTCCTGATACTACATCAACCCCCCTCCTACTCCCAACTATCCATCCTTCCGATATCCATCCTCCTCTAATTCCTTATCACACCCCCTAGCTCCTTCCCTCCCAGATTCCCCAAAACGTACCGTATGCTTTATCACATAAAATAACTAAGATATAGCTCTCCTTCATTGGAATCTTTGCGGTTTCCGTTCTCACATGCCAGACCTTCGTCATATCCTTGCTTTTTATAATCCATCCATTATCTGCCTCCAAGAGACTTTCCTTACACATCCTCCTATTCCAATTTCCAATTACCAGTTTGCCTCTTCCTCATACTCCCTTTATGTCTCGTCTATACTTATCCATCAGAAAACACCTTATGCCATACATCCCTTACAAACCACTGTCCCGTGCACAGTTATTCCCATTTTTCTTAGCCGTTGGGTAACAGTGATTTCAGTCGACTCCCTTTCCCATCCCATTGACTTTGTTGCCTTTGAAACTAATTTCCCAACTCCAACCACCTTTCCTCCTAGTTTGTAATTTCAACTGTCGCTTCACTCTGTGGGGTGATTCTATCACCACCTCCCGAGGCCGATCTCTAGAACGCTTCCTCTCCACAAATAACTCATTTATTCTTAATTCAGATCGCCCCACACTGGCATGCGCACACAATCCTTTTCATGCCTTGACCTCTCTCTATGCTCCCCTTCTCTTCATTTAGATGTCCACTGGTCAGTTCTAGACCACTTTCCTTATACTGACTACTTCCCAGTTATCCTTTCTCCTACTTCATATGTACCCCTTCCTAATCCCCCACGCTGGTGCTTTAATAGAGCTGACTGACGTACTTTCACCGGGCCACTCTAGAGAAAAGGCCCGGGCGAAGCATGACTTCGCAAATCTAACTGAACTGAACTGTACTTTCACTTCACTCTATACTATACCTATGCCTTCACCCCCCTTACCGTCCATTTCAGATATGCTACAATGTTTTACAACCACGATCCTAAGAGCTGCCTATATAGCCATTCCTCGAACCTCAAGACCTTATACCTCCAAATGTGTTCCATGCTGGAATTCTGATTGCACCAAAGCGCTTCGCTTAAAACGAGCAGCCTGGAACGGCTATCGCTACAAACGAGGCACCCCCTTACCAGCTATCAGCCCTTATCTCCTTTAAAAGAGCATCTGTCCATCTTTGCCCTACAATCATAAACAGGAAAACAAATAGCTGGCAAAATTGTTTCCTCAATCATATCTTCTACATCTATTTCAGCTGTTTGTTGTCGGATCCATAAGCTATCAGGCAAACATCCCCCCTATCCTGCCCCCGTCCTCCATATTCGAGATACTCTCATCTCTGATCCTACCCAAGTAGCTAATAAACTGGGCGACTATTTCAGCCAGGTCAGTGGTGGCTCTCACCTTTCCCCACACTTTTCTTCCATTAAAACCATCAAGAAATGCACCCCCATCACCTTCAACCTATCCTCTGATAAGTCCTATAATGCTCCCTTTTCTTCTGAAGTTAACGCTGTATTACAGTCGTTCCACAACACTCATGAAGGCAGTGACGGTATCCACAAGCGTATGCTCCGACACCTCCCATCTTCCTCTCTATCCTTCCTTTTAACTATTTTCAACCACATATGGACGTCAGGAAATTTTCCTTCTCATTGGCGAGAAGCTCTTACCCTACCTTTCCTAAGACCCAAGAAATCGGGTACCCTTCCTCATGATTACCACCCCATCGCTCTAACTAGCTGCTTGTGCAAGCTACTAGAACGAATGATTAACTTCCGCTTATGTGGTATCTTGAATCACACAATTTCCTCTCTTCTTCCCAGTTTGGTTTCCGCCGTGCCCGAAGTACAGCAGACCACTTTGCTCATTTCGAGACATATATTACATCTGCATTTGCACGCCATGAATCCGTATTAGCCATATTCTTTGACCTAGAAAAAGTATATACCACATGGCAGTAACATATTCAACAATTGTCCTCCCTAGGCATATGTGGAAACATGGGTGTCTTCGTAAAATCTTTCCTTTTCAAACGCACTTTTCAGGTCAAAATTGCCTCTTCCACGTCATCATCCTTTCCTCAGTTCGAAGGCATCCTACAAGGAAGTGTACTTAGTACCACGTTATTTCTTCTTACTGTAAATGACATTGTCTCAGTCGTACCACCAGGAGACCGGGCATCATGATATGTTGATGACTTAACCATCTACACCTCTGGCACATTCATCCAGATCTCCGTCAACTCCTTCAGTCTGCAATAACATCAATATCTTCTTGGGCCAGTAACCATGGCTTTCGCTTCTCTATCTCCAAATCTTTATCCATCCTTTTCTCTCAATCAACAAATATAGGTCCCCAACCGCCACTTTTCTTATATAACGCTCCACTCCAATACCGTTCTTCTAGCAAATTCCTAGGCGTTATATTTGACTCCAAATTGTCCTGGCGAGACAATATCTTGTACATTAAAGAAAAAGCTCACCGCCGCCTCCGAATCTTACACTCTTTCCCAATATCCTGGGGCTCCGATCACAAAACTCTTCCATCATCCTGTTACCTTGATCCTCTCCACTCTTGATTATGGATGCCATATCTACTCCTCTGCCTCAACTTCCCTTCCTGCTCACCTTGATACAATCCACCATTGCGGTCTCCGCTTAGCCCTAGGTGCCTTCCACTCCTCTCCAGTTGGGAGCCTGTATACTGAGTTTGGCATGCCATCTCTCTCTCAATGCTATGCTCGATTCCACCAACTTTCCCTTACCAAACTAACTATCCCACGATCCCTGCTTACTACCTTTACCTCTTCTCCATGTTTACCTACTCCTTTCTCCGTACGCATGGATACCCTCCTCTCCCATTCCACCTTTCCCCACCTCCGACCTCTCCCATTTTCTGTCCATTCCATTCCTCCAGGGCTCATACTTTACCCTCGTATGTGCTCCTCTGTTTTCCCTGACCCACTAAAATCAGACATCCCCCCTCTATCCTTCTCTCATTTCCTTGACCATGTCTCCATTCATTCCTCCAGCATTGATGTTTACACTGATGGTTCCAAATCTACCTCAGGAGCTGGATTCGCAGTAACATTCCCAAATCGCACTTTCAAATAAACCCTCCCTCCTGAATCTTATGTCCTTACTACAGAACTGTATGCACTCCTTTTTGCCTTAAAACGCATATACTCATTCCCTTCCTCTTTCACTATTTTTACTGACTCCCGTAAGTCATTAACCCTCATTAAGTCTATGTACTCGACCAATCCCCTTGTCTGTAAGATCCAGAACTGGTTGTTCTACCTGTCCACATGTCATAAATCTGTCAGATTTTGCTGGGTACCCAGCCATGTTGGAATCCCTGGCAATGAACAAGCAGATACTCTAGCACGTTACACTGCTATGTCCACATCACACCAATCACGCTTCTCACATATTCCACTTTAAAACTTTCCTGTATACCCGATGGCAATCTTTCTGGTCAAGCCTCCATAATAATAAATTACATACTGTAAAACCATCAATCTCCTCTTGGTCAGCTTCATTTTACCGTAACGGACGTTGGGAGACAGCCCTCACACCCCTATGTATTGGCCACACCCGCCTATCTAATGTCACTCTCTCACCCACCCCTATGTCCCCTATGTAATGTCCCTCTTTCAATTCCACACGTTCTGTTGTCCTGCCCATACTTTACTACAGCCAGCACCTTTGCTTTCCCCCACCTATCCTCCTTTCACTGACTTCCCAACATAACTAACATCATTACAGAATCCCACAGCTTCTGCCTTGACAACCTGTTCTCCTTCCTCAGACGAATAAATATCCTTCACTTGATCTAATTCCCTTTCCTAAACCACCATAACCAATTTCTACACTTATTATCCATTATTTGCTTCCTCTTCCTTCCTCAGACACATAGATACTCTTCATTTGATCTAATCATACCATGCCCTTATGCCCCTTCCCCATTTTACTAATCTCTGTCTTACTCTATTTGATCCACCTCTGTACCCGTTTCACTACCATGCTACCCTATAGAGCTCTATAACCTTTGACATATAAGATTTTGTCATAACACTTTACCAGTGCTAAATGACTTTTGCTGTCTAGCACATACATTTGTTTTAATCATTAACTACCATTACCAGCTCATTTGTAGGCATGCTGCCTACCTTACAGGTCCTATAATGCCTCACTAGGCAGTCTTCCTTCATGAACCACACAAGCAGACATGAGTGCAGGGCATGAGTTGGCAAAGGTGGGCAAACTGCATGATAAATTAGTTTCCCCTTTTCTCACCTTCGATATAAGTGCTCACTCATGCTGACAGGCCTTTAGGCACCAACTACAGTTGACAACGCTTGCACAGCCAAAACTATAAACACAACCACAGGCCTATCTGATCAAGCAGTGAATCCCAGGCACCACTACCTTTTTACTGAGGGGAATTCTTTCTACAGGCAGACAGGATAGTCAAGTATGGGGCATTCTACTACAACAAAGGTTTCTCCCATATGACATCAACTGTGTCTGCCTTGCATTATGAATTCTTTCAAAGTTTGTCTGTGCAGGCACTGTACCTCATGAAGATGGTTTAATAAATGTAATGTAAGTTCCAGAATTGGTCACTGAATTAATGGAATATTACTATAGCATAATCAAAAGCATGCATATGGCAAAATGTATGGGTTCCTTACATTGTAATATTATTGAATATATAACCTCTCCAAAAGGGATTCGAACCCCCATCGCTGTTTCACGAGACTTGCAAGACTACGAGACTTGCAAGACTATTACTCTAACCACTGAATAGTGGTTAGAGTGACCATCCTGCAAGTCTCTTGCAACAGCAGTGGGGGTTCGAATCCCTTTTGGAGAAGTTATATATTTATCCCATCAATGCAGCCAGTGCATTATTTCCATCTTTCATTGTAATATTATTGTATGGTTGAGCCCTTACACAAAATAAAATCAAGACTACAATCACAAATATGTTAACTTCCCAATAAGTTACCAGTGATCTTTTCAATTAACAAATTAACTCATTCCTTATAAAATCTAAAAGCCAAAATGCTACTGCTTGAATCAGGCTTTGATAGGTATCTTTAACAAATTACTACAAATTGTAGAGAGGACAATGATGCATCGTAACTGGATAGGATGTATTTTGGTATATTACACAATTACTTCAGAACATACAAACCTTGTATGCCAACTTTGTATTATCATAAAGATACTTACCATGCAATGCTAGTTACATAAGCTTATACTGCAAAAAAACCTGGATAATAATTAATGTCATGCAAAGGTAAACCCTGTGAGGTGTATGTAACCAAGATTAATGAAATGACATTGCACAACGCAGTTTTCTGTACTTATTTTTTATGCACACACCAACTGATATGGTACATTGCTGTTACCTTTCAGTTCTATTCAATAGCGATAAAACACATGGGCCTGATCTACTAAAGTGGATAACAGCTTAACTAGCTAAGTTAAATCAATATTTGCCTTAAATTGTTGATTTAAGGGTTAAAATAGATAAACAAATATTCTAAAGGAAATTATATATGCTCATGAAAGTGAAAAAAATGCACTTACATTATACGCAAGCATTAAATATCTTAAAATGATCAAATTTGTTCATGATGTTTACATTGCAGTAGCAAGTACTACACTGAACACACAACTCATTACTGTAATGTGTCAACTAGTTTTGTAGTAATACACACAGTTAAAGTAAACAAAAGCACCACACTGGCCAGGGAGAAATGATGTTTAGAAGGGGATCTGGACACAGCTACTGGCTAGGGAAACAAGGTAATTGGTGGGGGGCATAGCCCAGTTTCAGAAGGCTTTTGGTTTATATGTTGATTCTTGTGGTAGTCTGTGTGCTTAGTATGGAGTTTATTCACTCATTCAAGTTGGGGAGTTGATCTCTGCCCAGTGGTCTGATGTTAACTTTTACATATTTTGATTTTCATATTTTTCTACAGTATCTTGTAGGTTGCTTATATTACTATTCTGATCCAGTGACACAAGCATTACATTAGTAGATATTGAGATAGATAATTAAAATGATAACTGGGACATGCATTTGTTATCTGGAGTTCTCTGTCATAAGACTCAAATACCTTGTCTTGAGTAATGCCAAAAATTTCTTGAGCTTTGCTTTTGTCATTTACTATCCACCACAAGGATGACTATATTTCTTTATTGCTCAGATCTTTGTTTAACTATAGTAGTAAAAAATATTAATGAAAATATACCACACATAGTATATACAAAGGATATTTATGAATTACACCATAAATGACATTCAATTCTATTACATATCTGTTTCTTAAAATTATTAAAAGGCACTGATTCTTCTTTGGTTGGTTTGATTTATTCAGACATGGTTTCTTACAAATATTTCAAGATAGCTTATGCAACTTTCTACAGCTGATGTATGAAGAGAAAGAGACAAACAATAAAAACACTAATGTTTATTTGTAAGTTTTATCACATGTGACACGTTAAAGAAAAATTATGGTTACAGATAAAAAAGAAAAAAAAAAGTATTGCAAGTGAAAATAGGATAAGCTGTAAATGGTGTAGAAGAACTTGATGTTTTAACCGTCCTTGAAAAAAAGTGAAAAAAGTAAAGGTAATGTTGAAATTCTATACTGAACAAATTTTCAGTGGCCATACCTGTGAAAGAGAGAATAAAGTTAATTTGTTTAACATTAAAGACCTCTATAAATATGTTAAATAACTCAATGAAAGAGTTAATAAACAAAAAGTACATATTGAAAATTACCTAGTCTATGATAATAATACATTTATAGAAATGATCAAACCATGAATATGGAATTTAAAAAGGTGAGTCACTATATATTACCACATATCAACTTGGCTTATTAGACATATATGGAATTTGATATTAACAAAAAGATTCACATTCAACTCACTTCTGGAACTCCCATTCCCTGTTATCTAGTGGACACACTTGACGTGTTTTTAACCATCGGGAAATGCAATGGAAATGGAAAGCATGCTGCAAACAACAAGATATTAACAATATGATGTAAAATATCATTATATAAAAATGACTATGAAAAGGACTTAAAAATCATATAGCCTGCATTCAATCTACACCAACATGAAAAATATATGCTGCACATTTTAAAATCCTTACATTGCAAACTCCCCAAGCAACAGTGCATTCCTCTGAAGTAACAGATGCTTGGTTTGCTTGACACTCAATGCACAAGTCCATAATATGGTTTCGGCAGATAGCACAATTGTCCACAACAATATCTGCAAAGAGAGATTGCTTTGTTAAATCTTGTTCACTACCTTACTAACTAATCTAAGAGTTATAATGTGAATATTCTAATGACCAGATAACTTCATTATTTTAAACATCTGTATAGGTCCATGAGTCATTTATCAGCAAACATTCATTTGTTCTTTTTTCAACTGCATGTGCATGCATGTTTGTGTCTGTGTGCGTGTGTTTCTGAGTATGTGAGACACTGATCTGTGATGTGTGAAATATGTATGTATGTAAAAGAAAGAGAGAATCATAGACATGCTAAAGACAAGTGAAGGTTTGCTGATAAATGACCTATAGATGTCTAGAAATTTTGTAAATGATGTTTTGTATTTACTAATTAGAATATTCTCTTAGTATCAAAGCTCACCTTAACAGCATGAATTTAAAGAAATTGAGGTGAATGCTTTAATTATATCTCTGATAAAAGTTTAAGGTACAGTGCTAAAAAAGACTGATATTTACAAATAGAACTTTTTCTTCATATCCTGGCAGGATGAAGTTGAAGACAACTCATGAATTAAGGCCATTAATGTGCAACAAAATTGTTGAACAAATTTAGAAATTGGATGATGACTATTGAATTATAGTAGAAAGGGCAGCATAAACATTTAATATCTTAATGCATAGTATATAAAAGGCCAATATGAACTTTCCTTCAAGTGTCCCAAAATCACTGCACCCTGTTAATATGATCCTCAAAGTAAACAGTGATAGAAGCAATGGACCAATAACAAGAAAATAAGAAAGATATAGCAAAGTAGTTCCTAACCAGGAGGTTGCAAGGCCCTGCAAGAAAAAAATATTGGCCAATTTGCTAGGCTTTTGTCAGCATTCATATTCTAAGCAGACATGAAAAAAGGAATAATGTATTACAATCTTATACATAAAGCATGTATTAACCACCCTGCTGGGTGGCTTGGACGTATATGCCATGGCTGTTGTGGACAAAGTAGCAGGTAGCATCAAACATGACTATTCCCAAGTCATAGGACGGAGCTTGGTTTTCTCTGATATCATCATCATCCGGAGCTAACGCCGACGGGGGCGCATAGCCGTGTCCACCTTCTGCTTCCACCTTTTGGGATCCCTCATGGCAAGTTGCCAGGCAGGGGCCCAGCCCATCTCGAGCTCTTCCCGACAGGTTTGATCGATCTGCCCAAACCACGACCTCCTAGGTCGTCCCACAGGCCTCCTCCACCCAGGGTTGTCTCTTACTGAGACAACCTGATGACCAGGATCAGCCTGTGGAAAGCGAGCCAGGTGGCCATATAGCCTGAGTTGGCGATCCCAGATTGTGCTGGTAACAGGTCCTGTGCCAGTCTCACGGTGCAGCCGTTGGTTAGACACATGGTCCCGCCAACAGTACCCCATGATCCGGCGCAAGGACCTATTACAAAAGGCATCAAGACGAGACTCCAGTGCACTGGATAATGTCCAGGTTTCACTACTGTAGAGCAAAACTGGCATTACCAGGGCCCTGAAAATCTGTAGCTTGGTCCTTCTGCACAGCTACCGGCATCTCCAAATACTCTTGTCGAGAGAGTTCATGACCGTCTGCTGACTTCCTGGTCTGACAGCCCAGAGTTATGAACTGCACTACCAAGGTATGTAAAGCTCTCTGTGACTTCAATGTCCTTGCCGCAAGCACGTACCGACTGAACAGGTTCTTCTAGCAAGTCTCCAAAGTCCTGGATCTTGGTCTTGGTCCAGGAGATCTCTAGACCCAAGGGCTTCGCTTCATTACTAAATGCATCGAGGGCCACCACTAAGGTTTCCAAAGACTCAGATAGAATTGCAACATCATCGGCAAAGTCAAGGTCTGTAACCTTAATATTACCCAGTGTTGTTCCACAGTGACTTTGAATAGTAGCTCTGCCTAGTATCCAGTCCATGCAAGTGTTGAAAAGGGTTGGTGCAAGAACACAGCCTTGCCTCACTCCTGAACTGACAGGATGCTCGACAGGCCCCCACCACACTTTACAGCACTTTCAGTACCAGTATATAGGTTTGCTATTAGTTCAATAATCCTTGTTGGAATTCCTCTCAGTCTCAGGATCTCCCAGAGTGATTCCCGATGTACTGTATCGAACACCTTCTTGAGGTCGATGTTGGCTGCAAGCAACCCACGTCCGAATTCACGACGGCGCTCTACAATGACTCGGAGCGCAAGGATACGGTCTATTGTGGACTTACCAGGAGTGAATCCGGATTGCTCCGGCATCTGATGCCTTAGTAGATGGTCTCTAATACGCGTCAGAAGGATGCGGGTAAGAACCTTGCCTGGTACACTGAGCAGTGTGATGCCGCGGTGATTGCTGCAATCCCATCGGTCTCCCTTCCCCTTCCAGAGAGGGATGACCACACCCCTCAACAGGTCAGAGGGAATGGTATCGGACTGTCAAATGGTAGCCAGGACAGCATGTAATCCCCGTGCCATAGGTTCACCACCAGCCTTTAACAGTTCAGCTGGTATGCCGCAGATACCAGCTGCTTTACCACTCTTCAGCTTGGAGATCACCTCCCTAACCTCAGCTAGGGAGGGAGGGTCCTCACGGCACTACCTACATCCAAGTTAACTGTTGGAGGGTCAACCTGATACAACTGCTCAAAGTACTCAGCCCAACGCTCCCTCACCGCAACAGGATCTGAGACGATCTGGCCACCCACTAAGCGAATAGTGCCACAGCATTCTCTGATAGTAGCAGCATAATTTCTATGGAAAAACTTTTAGGTAATAGAACGTAAAGAGAAGGTAAACCTTCCAAACTTTTAAGTGTTTTTAAATTGTATCAAAATACAAGTTTTAAGGTGTCTAATGTTGCCTGTAAACTACTGATCGAGGCGGGTGCAAACAAGAAACTGTCAATGCTTGCCAATAAACCTGTGATTGTGTCCACTTACCAAATTTTTTACCCGGCATTATCGGGTCAAATTGAATGTTTTGTATATGATTCAGGGGGTTGAGGAAGGCGTCATGGGTAAAGAAGTTGAGAATAACTGACATGATGCTAGAATTATGGTAAAGTTTTTTAGGGACTGACAAGGCAGGTTATTTGTATACCTCCCACAAGATGACAAGGCAGGTTATTTGTATACCTCCCACAAGATGACAGATCAGTAACTTGTGTGCACTTTGTGAAAAAGATTGTGTGGTGTCAGAGCAGAGGAATGGCCACAAAAACTTTCAAAATCATACAAATGCAAGCTTTTGAATCTGCTTGGAGTTTTATTAGACTTTTTTAATAATCACAGTACCCTTCATGTATACACATATTAAATCAAGGACCTACCTACAAAGGTTACAAGAAATGGCATAAATTTGATTTCATTTTACTCAATCTAATCCTTTTTCTCAAAAAAATCTGTCCTCAGAAGAGGACAAACTCCCCAAGCTAAGAGAAATAAAAACAAGTGGAAACAATGTATTTCCAAAAATAACAAACTTACCCCAGGCCCACAGTGCCACGGCATTCCACTGAAAGTAGAAAAAGAAAATGAGATATATGCAATATCATCAGATATAGTATAGATTAATAAAACAGCAAAAAAGGGTGCAGCAATGAACAGAACATATTCATGCTATTATTTCTACAAAAATCTTCCAAAGTTAAGAAATGAGCATGAGAGTTACACAGATAAAATAAATCAACCTTGCCCTTTTCAGAAAGTTTTGTTTACATATGTCTGAAGCTACAGTCTAGCTAATCTTTCTTTGTCTACCTGACAGGTTACCCCAGTACGATGTAACAGTTTAGGGTAGTCTTCACTGGTTATCATGGTTAACAAAACAAATATTCAGAAATGATAGACTGCTCTTTTCCAAACAAATGCGCACCACTTGGTAAAAGTTTACAACAGGACTGCATTCATCTAAGACTAAGTTCCCCAAGTAGAACAAATGAACGCTATCCTAAATGAACAAAAACTACCTCAAAGATTGTCACATGAATCAATAGCCTTTCTAACCTAGAACCCCTTCTGGTTAGCACAGTCCCTTTGTATCTACTAAATGCTGACAAAAGATAAAATACATCTGGAAATTGATTATCAGCCAAAGGCTCTGTGCTAAGTATTATATTTCAATATCCAACATCTTTTATGTTTACAATTTTGGTAATTCTCAAGCAAATGGAATGCAAATGGTTCCTTGATATTTTCCTATACCCTACACTAACTGTGGACAAAAGGGGAATTGGGTTTTTTAGGGGGAAGCACACAAAGGTCCACTGGCCAAATACCAATCAACAATCTTGGGGGATCTCATGCAGAAATGGAGGGTGAAGGGATATAGGCGAAATCACTTATAACAGGCATTTTAAAAGGCAAGCCAATAATTGTATCTTACATGATAAAATGAGTGTAAAAAATTGAAAGTCAGAAGGTTCAACCCAGCAGTGCACATACAAATATACAACTACCTTAATAAACAACTACTACTTAACTACCTCCTAATCTCTACATTTCCCTAGCCAGAAGCTCTACTCCCAGATCACCTTGTCAGGAGACCCAGGGGCTCTCTCCTAGAAGCTCTTCCTAATCATCATATTTCCTATCTAAATGCTTCATCCATTACAATATTTGGTATATGCAAATATGTTAAGTGAGTTCATCTTATGGTGCTGGGTAAAAGCATGCATGGGAGGTTGGAAAGGTGACAAGCCTGGGGGTATAACATGATTATCAAACTTCACTGAATTTGTTATCATCACTGAGATAGTAACACTTGTTAAGTTATTTTCACCAGAAAATTGTGAAAGTATCTGGAACTAAATATGGCACTAGCAAACAAACTTTACATGTGTATGGATGTACCAATTATTTCTAATTCAAAAAAATATGTTTACATAATATCAAACAATGAATGGCCTTTTACACACACACACACACACACACACACACACACACACACACACACACACACACACGCACACACACACACACACATGCACACACACACACACGCACACACGCGCACACACACGCGCGCACACGCACACACACCACACACACACACCACACACACACACCACACACACACACACACACACACACACACACACACACACACACACACACACACACACACACACACACACACACACACACACACACACACACACATATATATATGAACTGTACATTTAATAAATATACATATTAGAACATTATAATGAAATCTGAAAAGGAAATACATTAAAAGCACTTTCAAGTGATATGACTGGTCAAGATTTCACAACATACATGCCCAAAGACAGTTTATGCAGGGCTACTGCACAGGAAAGTGGTTCAAGGATAAGGATGGCTGGATTTAGTCATGGGAGCTGCATGGGGACTTGATCTCCAGGTGATGCACTGTGCTACTTTCATTTTTAATTGTGATTTAAACTCTATGATTTTCTGCATTATATATTTGACTTTGTTCATTTGTCTAAATATAGTTCAATTCTGTTAGTATTCCATATTTCTTTACTAAAATTCCATTTCCTCTAGATTAACCGCAATTTGTATACAACTCTCATCATTGAAAGAGGGCCTCAGATTTCATCTATTTACCAAAGACAAAATGTGTTCATGACTCACACTGTCATACACTAAAAGTACACCTACATTTTACTAGTATGATGGAAATACAAACTAATATACACGTCTTTGGGGACTCTAGTCCTTACAACTCTCCTGGGAGTTAGGGGGGGGGGGGCCAAGAGTATATGTAATTAAAGTGGCATGTTGTCATACAATCACCAAGACTTTTGTGCCAATATCATCCTTATTTTGTATTTCCACTGAATAGAGCTACAATCTGCAGATACAAAATTCATTGGTGATCCAACCTCTCAAGAATTACTAGGTAAAAGATTACAACATGTCCTACCCATCCAAGATGAAATTCCAAACAAATAAACCCCTCTCCTTTTTTTTTTTTTTTACAATAGTATCATTAGATTTTCCAGTAAATGTATTCCAAAGGATTATATGCTGCTCAATTTTGTTTTAACCCATTTACGACGGGTGTCCCTTCTATGAGACACCCGAAAAATAAACGTTGCCAGGTGTCCCACCAGTGTGATGTTGGATCAGAGCTCGCGCTCTGAATATGTCGCTGGCAGATTCCGAGCCAATTTTGTAGCCGCCCGGAAAACATTTTCAGCTTCAAAATATACCACCGTTAGTGGCTTAATATGAACTTGTGAAGGAAATATCATATAGTGTTAGTGTCACACAGCTAAATAGTAGAAGGAACACTTTGAATGTAACAAATAGAAAGACAGAAAAAAAATACACAGATACATTTAAAGAAGGTATGCACGTGCAAAGGGAGTCTCAGACTAATCGACTGACAATATGTTTATAAAATGTTTTCTCAATTTGTACCTTCAGTGCATTAAAGTGAAGATTTATTGATGAAGCTTAAATTAACAAAATAATGAATAAACATAAACGGTATGGCAACACCTTTGGACATGCATACCCACAAATGAATAATTGTTTGTGCATTTCCAGAAGGGGTTGGAGTAATAGGGACTTATCCTGAGAGGGGTGCAGTCACTTCAAAAACACTTACCAATACTTTGACTACCTTATTTGTAATGGAAAGAACAAGAGATTCACGCATGTTACACCTTGAATAATTGAAATAAGGAATAATAATTACATAATTTGATAGTTGTGTCTAACAAGAAAATTACCTTATCATTCTGTTGTTCTATCCATTACAAGCAAAGTTTTCCTTATACCACATGGCTGTGTGAGACAAACTATGCCACTGACTTCAATTGATATTGCACCAATTAAAATTGCTACATATCTCCTGCACCCAGATGATTCTCAAGGAATATTGCATCTATATGAATAAAATAGGCTTATTGATCTTGAAAATGTTATTATATACTTTAAATAATCACTGAAATACTTAGTTTGATATTTGTTACCGAGAGTGACGCACCCTCCAGAGACGAAGTCCCAAAACCAAGGAATCAAGCAAATTCAAAACCCAAACTAACCTTTGGTACCTTCTATCTATTCCCTTGACAGTGGTACAAGCCCCTTTACCCCTCCCCTTTATTAGCACTTCATGTAAACTTATAGAAAACGGAGATTAAAAAACTCTGGCTGTGTGAGGTTGTTGTGGACTTAGTCTCAGAGTGTGGATATGCAGCAAATATTTTCATCATTTCACAAAAGATATGAGTCTGCTGCAGCTGTACCAGTATTGTTTATAACTCTATTTCTTATGCTCTATAAGATGGCGTTGTCCATTTCCCTCTATCTCTGTGCATCACTCTTGTTACCTTTCACCATTAGTTCTTTGAGAAGTAATTTCTTTATCACACAGCCATCCAATTTTTCAATTCTTATTTCCTCTTTCAGTTTTTATGAAGTGACTGGAACTGTCTGAGATTAAGGCCCCATCATTCCCACCATTCCTGGGAAATCCACAAACATTGCCATTTGAACCTAAAAGCTTCCTAATCTAGGGCTTTGCCCCCAGACCCTAATCCTATTGCTATCTTTCCTGATTGGGGGCTCTGCCACCAAACCCCCATCAATCGTTGTGGACTAACTTTCTGCGCAGAATTCAAATCCTATTTTCCTAAATTTGGATGTTATTTTTTTGCATGCACAGATTATTTTGGTAAACCTAGAGGACACTATATCATAAAGAAAAATAAATATTCTCCTTCTATATGATGTAATCAACACCATGAAAGTGAAAAAAAATATGTGCTCTCACATGTTGTGGTTACAAGAAGCATCTAATCTTGATCAAACTGACTTTTTTCAAGTCCCTCTACATGTTTACACTGTGGTCTCAAAAAGAAAATTGACCATAAAACTCATCCAAACTGTAGAGTATTTTTTTTTTTTTTTTTGCACTGGGAATATTACATCTTTTAGTGCTTGGAAAACATTATTTTGTCTACATTTGTGCAGACAGATCTGTGGACGAATGATGAAACAAGTGCGTACAAAGGTCAAAAGAATTTTATGCACGGAAGATGAAAAAAGTGTGCTCAGTAAGTTACCCAAGAACTAAATTTGCACGGGGAACATGTCCAAACTCTACAGTCTGGCAAGTCATTACTGCAACATGTCAACTAGTTCATGTGTTACTATGTGCTTGTGAAAATGTTTTTTCTATTTGTTCCCATCTATTCCACTAAGTTTGGTATCTTGTATTTTAAGCCAATATAGTGAAAATTCTTTGAAAGTTATTGACATTGCCTAAGTCACAGTGTGCAAAGTGAACCTCTGAATTGTGTGAAATGTGGAAATAAAAGCAGAGTAGATTGATTATTCATGATGCATTTCCCAGAGCCCAACAAGTGTTTCCACCAGTTCCTAACTTACGCCACTAGCGACAGTACATCTTCAAGCCAAAAATATTTTCCAGGCAGCTTCAAAATCGGCATGCGCGTGTTCGGGAACCTGCCCACGTGCCGCCAGCCACAGGCGACAAAATCAGAGCAGAAGCTCCAATCTAGCATCCCACCAGCAGAACACCAGGTAATGTTTACTTTTCCGGGTATCTCATATGTGTGACACCCATCGTAAGTAGGTTAAGGTAAAAATAGTAGGCTACTAGAAAGGTAAATTTTTGGAAGTTATTGTATTGAGACTACAGGGATCTGGGGGAGGGGCCCCATTTAGGGAAATACAGAGATTGGGAGGGGGTCTGGGGGTAAAGCACCCGGTAGGGAAATACGGTGATCAGGAGGGAGTCCTGGGGCGAAGCTGCCGGATTAGGAAGGTTTTTGGTTCACAAAGCCATCTGTCTGATCCTTTGCTCATTTATGCAATGCATTGCTGAATCTTCCGTGGCCAAATCTTCTCTCAGGATTTTCTATTTTCCACTTTCTTTATCATATGATAAGCAATTATTAGCTTGGGGTTTTAGTTTTCCACTTTCTTTGGCTCTTTAACATGCCTGCAATGAGTGAAATCCCCCCTCCCCAACTCCTGATTCCCCACAGGATCTCCCCAACATTGCCGGCTTGAGTAGGGGAAGTTTCTGACAGGTGCACCATTCGAAATCACAAAATATATACATTACACAAATATTTCTCATAGAAAATAGTATTTTTCTTTGGAAAATACACGCATTTGTCTTAGAATTAATTACCATTATTTTAACAGTAACGACTGTTTCCCACATATGAGACACCCAGAAAAAAAAAATTGCTGGGCGTCCCGCCAGTGTGACGCAGTATATTTTGAAGCCAAAAATAAAAGTTTTCAAGCAACTACACGCGGGGCTGCCCCGGAATCTGCCCGTGCACCGATTTTGTACCTGCCTGGAAACTTTTATTTTTGGCTTCAAAATATACCGGAAGTGTATATTCTTCCTTTTCTCCATTACAGTGTTATTACATTTTCCTGAATATATATACCAAAGTATTATGTGTTACACAACTTTCATATTATCAACTAGCAAAGGTAATTCCATATATAAAAAGTATCTTATTTTCTGTAATTCTGCCCATTACAGGCAAATTTTACCTTGCATTACATGGCTGTGGGAAACTGGAATCAGCCCCTTCGAGGAATGAGATGAACTTCCCTGCACAAGGCTGGTGAGAAATTCAAGGTTGGCACAGCATTGCACAACACTTTGCAAATGGAATCAGTGCTTTCCGCCACTGGTATCTATGCAGCTTATGGAATTCAAAATCCTTTGTTCAAATGTGGTCCCAGGTAAATATCGCAACGAAAGGGAATATTCAAAGAAATAATGGCCCTTCCAAATAACCCTTTTCTACGTGGGTTGAATAACCAGAAATATCCATCTAAAAATTCAGGTACCTGTCTTCAGAAACAGTTAAGAGCAAAGATGGAGAAATTACGAAACCATGTGCATGTCAACAGCAACCAACAAGGAAAAATACAATTTTCCACAAAACTACAGAACAAAAACAAATTCTACAGCAATGATGAGAAAATCGGATTCCTCTTCGTCTCCTCACCTTTTTCACTTCGAATCTCTTCTTGTCTCCCTTTGAAGTGCTGGAAGACGGCACTTCGACTTCATCTTCCAATGGGTCCACTTCCATCGCTGACATTTTATTCTGAAGAAAACAATTCCAGCAGAAAACAACCTCCTCTCTGGCCAAGGGGAAAGGTTATTTTCACAACAGAGCGGAAACGCGATTTTGATTTAGATGAAATGATAACACATCTTTATTTCGAGGCATTTAAAATTATTTTAGTTTTATTCATAAATAAATTCAGATTTTTACGTATTTTGGGAGTTTCCTTGCCAGATTTTGAGGAAAGTAGTTATTTTTACCGTACTTGTGCTACGTATTTTTTAAGCATCTATATTTGAGTAATTTCCCTTTATCATATAGGCATACATGAATTCTAGTCACTGCTTATGCTCACAAGTGCACTAGTATATATTGATTTTTATTGTATTGTAATACTGCAAGGGTGAGTACGCCAGCGGCGTGAACAAAAAGTAGAAAATTACCTACTCTAAGGTCATTTTTTATGCCAAACTTTAATTGGTATAATTTAGTAAAATTTACATATATACATATATATATGTATATATATATATATATATATATATATATATATATATATATATATATATATATATATATATATATAACAATGATAAGATTGTGGTCCTACCTAAGAGTAAGACCTTGAGGGGGGCAAACAGAGTCTTCAGGAGAGGGGGGAGCCTGACCCAGCCTCCCTTGATTGTCACTCCTGATATATATATATATATATATATATATATATATATATATATATATATATATATATATATGTGTGTGTGTGTGTGTGTGTGTGTGTGTGTGTGTGTGTGTGTGTGTGTGTGTGTGTGTGTGTGTGTGTGTGTGTTTACATATGCATATATTTATGTATATATATATATATATATATATATATATATACATGTGTGTGTGTGTGTGTGTGTGTGTGTGTGTGTGTGTGTGTGTGTGTGTGTGTGTGTGTGTGTGTGTGTGTGTGTGTGTGGGCGCGCGCGTGTGTGTGTGCGTGCGTGTCTGTCTGTATATACACCTATGTGTGTGTTTATATATATATATATATATATATATATGGAGATATATATTTATTTATTTATATATATAATTATATACATGTATGTATATACATGTATATACATATGCATAGATACATATATATGTATATATACATATATATACATATATATGTACACACATATGCATATATGTTAACACACATAGATATGTACACATGCAATATACATAGCATGTATTTACATTCATACATGAACACACACACATACATACATATATATATATATATATATATATATATATATATGAGTGAACATATCAATGATATTAAGATATATGAGAAATAGGGTAATTTAATTCATTTCAAGGTTTCCAGAAATAGTCAATGATGAGGCAGAATGATGCCATGCTGATCTGAAGATTTTAATGATCAAAATAGTATTGAATCTACCTGAGATAGCCTTTGATTAAATTACTAGAGTAAAGTAATTCCGAGGATTTATGTTGGGGTTAACAATGACCCCTATAATATATATATATATATATATATATATATATATATATATATATATATATATATATATATATTCATGTGTGTTTTTTTTTTGTTTTTTTTTGGGTGTGTGTGTGTTTAGGTTCGCGTGTGCGCGTGTGTGTTTATTTGCGTATGTGTGTTTAGAAATATCCACACACGCACACACACACACACACACACACACACACACACACACACACACACACACACACACACACACACACACACACACACACATACACACACACACACACACACACACACACACACACACACACACACACACACACACACACACACACACACACACACACTCCTATCTGTCTGTCGATCTATCTATAAGTGTATATCTATATCTATATCTATCTCTCATATATATAAATATATATATATATGTATATATATATATATATATATATATATATATATATATATATATATGTTGATAGTCCGGGAGTTAGTACAAGAGAGAGAGGTAAAGAGACAGATAGAGACAGAAAATTATATTGCAAGTCAGCTGATAGAAAAAAAACACTAAAATTCGAAACCAACCCATTAAAAAATATGTAAATAGATCACCAACTTGCACCATTTTAGTCATTCCCTAAAACCCCCTGTCAGCTGATTCGAACCTCAAGTTCTCTGCCAAGTAGGAATCCGATTGCATGCGAAGAGGTGAAAACCCCCTAACGAGAAGCTGAGCGACCACAGGAGATCCGACTCCTTCTCGAAGGGATTCAACTTCCTTTTGCTGACGTTCGCGGTGTTCATTTGTCTATTGTTATTTCATGACGGAATTGTTTGGATTAATTATCCTTCAGAGCTCGACCACAGGTGTGTCTCGGCCCAAATAACGGACAGAGAAGCCCCCATGACAGACGGTATCACTAAGTGAAGGCGACGAGACGTGGTTCCCCGATTAGGCGTAAGGCGCCAAGATGACTGAGGACTTCGGGGGAGTGACGATGAGTGACGAAGACAGCGAAGAGGACACGCAACTCCACCCCTATCAGTGCAGGCAGCCTACGGAATTACAGGTGAATGGGGTGATATGGTTTTACTACGAGTGGGAGGAGTCTATTGGAGTAAGGTCATACTGAATGGAATATTAGGTGCAGTTCGGTCGCTTTTGGCCTGCATGACATCGTCCAGGACCCAAGGAGAGGGAAGTTCTCTCGCGGGCGGAGTGGGAAATTTGGGATTGCTTCATTCCCTGGATGGAATATTTTCCTAGTATGTTTGCCTTTCCCCAGCAGGTTTGCAATTTTTCCTCTGTAATTAAATAGCAGTTTTTTCTGAAGTATCCGTGCAATGCTAATGTATGCATTATTAAAACAAGTGCTTCTGTTAAATGGGATTGTGCACTTAGTAATGATTGTCTGTACATTATTTTTATAAATAAGGTTCAGCATGCTGATAATTTTTTATTTAGCTAAGTCTCTGCCATTTCTTTAGGTTACTTGAATTAATCTTTATGGAGATAGCAGTGATGATTAATTTTAAGCATAATCTGGTAGGCCTGTTCTGACTGCAGTAGTCAGCATTGGTAAATCAAATACAGCATTTAGTACCTATGCATAACACCGTGAAACTGCATAAGGAAAAATTATTTAAGTCCTATTAGTTTGTATTCAGGGATGAAGGGGTTGAAAAAAAATGGCCCTACCAGCTATGCCCCCAGTCCAATAGCTTTTAGCTTCTAATTTTGGGTACAGCTTTAGTTGTCATGGAAATCCTACAGTTCATAACAAGAAACCTGTATATGTTTCATGACTTGCTTTTGGAAGTGAGCAGCTGTACACATCAAACACCCTGCCGGAAAAGGCTAGATGGATGCCAGTAGCTGCGGAAAGGCTTGACGGATCCCAGTAGCT
>NC_091576.1:12693428-12695928 GCF_042767895.1 Penaeus vannamei
TAATAATAATAATAATAATAATAATAATAATAATAATAATAATAATAATAATAATAATAATAATAATAATAATAATAATAGTGATAATAACAATAATAACAATAACAATAATAATAATGATAATAACAACGACAATAATAATAATAATAATAATAATAATAACAGCAATATCAACATTACCACTGTTACCATCATTATCATTTGCATTATTACAATCACAGAAAAAGAAAAAATCCATAAAAAGAACAACAACAACAACAACAAAAATGCAAAGGGGCATTAGGGCAGGATAACGGACACGTAAATCCTCACTCAGGTATTCAAGGCTACGAAGGGCAATTACAGGACTCCACATTCAAATTCAAAGGAGCAGCCCCTTCATGACACTGATCTCCTCCATGATATAAAGAGCCTATATATATTTTTTCTTTTTCTTTTTCTTTACCAAGCAGGGTGGGGGTGGGGGGGGAGGGGAAAGTAAAGAAATGACTAAACTTTCTATCAACAATTCTATCCATCACCTCGCACAAAGCCATCAATCAATGAAAATATACACATAAAAAAGTGTTTTTTTCATGACAAAAAAAGAAAAAAAAAAGGATAATATATTCAAAAGGTTTAAAGCAAAAGTTCTGCACTTCCTCTCTGTTCACTTCATTATACGAAGAATATTGTGCAAGAAAATATTGTGACAAACACACTGTGGATAAGTATAAAAGCACCTCAAGTGATGAAGAAAAATAAAATTTCAACTTTTAATTTTCTCAAAATCTTACATATATACATGTACATGAAAAATATATTAGTTTATTAGTTTACAACAAAAGCCTCAAAAAATCTATTTATTCTTTGTCATTGTCTTCCCTTAGGCCTGTTGAAATGAACTTTAGATTTAGAACAGTAAAACACTTTAACAACATACATTTACAAAAACATTCAAGCACTCACTCAATCTCTCTGTCTCAATCTCCCTCAATCTCTTTATTTCAACATCTATCAAACTGTCT
The DNA here is from genome assembly GCF_042767895.1 of Penaeus vannamei. Lineage (NCBI taxonomy): Eukaryota > Metazoa > Arthropoda > Malacostraca > Decapoda > Penaeidae > Penaeus > Penaeus vannamei. The sequence continues at coordinate 12,694,436 of NC_091576.1, forward strand.
ATTTCAACATCTATCAATCTCTCTATTTCAACATCTTCCAATCTATCTATTTCAACATCTCTCTATCTACCTATCTCAATATCTCTCAATCTATCTCAATCTCTCTGAATCTATCTGTCTCAATATCTCTATCTAACTATCTCAATATATCTTTATCTCAATATCTCTCAATCTACCTGTCTCAATATATCTATCTATCTCAATATCTCTCAATCTATCTATCTCAATATCTCTCTATCTCACACACACACACACACACACACACACACACACACACACACACACACACACACACACACACACACACACACACACACACACACACACTCTCTCTCTCTCTCTCTCTCTCTCTCTCTCTCTCTCTCTCTCTCTCTCTCTCTCTCTCTCTCTCTCTCTCTCTCTCTCTCTCTCTCTCTCTCTCTCTTTTACAAACTCACTCACTCACCCGTGCAACAATCATACCCACTCATATGCAAAATTCACACACAAATAAATGTGCACAAAAATTATCTGTTAGAACTTGCAGTTTGTTTATCCACACTCAAATAACTCACTAACATCCATTTTAACATTCAATTCAACTCTTTAATCAATAACCTCTCATTCTTAATTCTACAACTTCTCAAAGCAGAAAGTCCATATACACAACAACACACAATAATTGAAAAAAAAAGAGAAAAAACATACAAAATTGCATACCAGTACAAAGGCAAATGTAATCACATACATGGACACATAACATGCACACACAAACATCATAAATCATCTTCATTATCATCTCCATGGCTCATTTTCGATCAAGTCTACGTATTAGTATTATCATTATCATTATCATTATCATCATCATTATCATCATTAACAACTATTGGAATTATCATTATCCCATTTAAGGAAAATAATTCCTATGATCTTCATGAACGGAAAACATCCTATAACAATGATTAAGGGAGGAAATGCAATGTGCAAGTGCAACAAGGTGCTGTGAATTTGGGACAAAAAGGTAGGCTTGAAAGCAAAACAAAAATATTTAATTAAAAAAAATAGTCAAATACAATAGTAAAATATAAAAAGATTCTTCTAAGAGAAATTACAACCTTTTTACAGATATACTTTTTTCTTTTCTTTTCTTTTTCCTTTTTTTTTTCTCTCCTTTCCACTCACTCTTTAACTTTCATTATGGTCTATAATACAAAAAATATAGAATTCACTATAAAGCTATTAAGTTACTTAATCATACATAAAACAGCATTGGTTAAAATTTGTTCTATAACACCTAGATTGACTTCTTTTCAAAAGTTTTACTTGTTAAAAAATAAGGCATACTATCAAGTTCACAACAAGCTATACAGTGAGCCCCCTTCCTAAAAAGAAAACAGACAAACCAGCTTGAAATCTACAAAATAACAGGCCACTCATAGGTTTCTCACTGTATTCTTGGTCCATGATACTGCCTGAGAGCCTCTTGGTAATATGATCAAGGACAAGTGAACAAA
>NC_091576.1:12703428-12710928 GCF_042767895.1 Penaeus vannamei
TCTGTCTCATCACTTTAGGAAACCTGAAGTAATACTAGAAGAAGAAAACAAACACAAAGATCTCCCACCCATGGAGTTGTACTTGCATAAGCCTTGACGATTTCAAAACACTCACACACTCTCTGTTTGAAAACCATTTTAGACATAATGCAGGTTGTGCAGGCAGCCTTTCCTGCATGCAGTGTTGATTATTTAGAGAAAACCTGAATTATTAGCAGACAAAAATAATAGATCATTTTTAAAACAGATGGAGTTACACATATATCTCCATAATCTTCAACCCTTGTTATAATTTAGAATTTTAACTATAGTTACCAAGCAAACTTTAATCTGTCTCCAGCTCAAAACATGATTCAAAATTAAATGCACTACTTTACTATCAAACCTAATGTTTTGTTGAACATGTTAAGTAGCATAGACATCTATTCTTTATCGAAATTCAAAATCAAAAATTGTGTTCTTGTTTTACTTTCCTTCTCTTTTCTTATATCAACTCTGATTTCAGAAGTGCATCCCTCAGATTTCTTAATGATAAAAAGGTATGTCTTACATATCTATTACGGCTGTGAACCACTACAGCCTAGTTTTTCTTGAAAGGGAACTTGTTCTACACACAACTTTTTCAGTAAAATAACATTACACTTATCCAATATATCCATATTAATGGATAACACTAAAATGGGGTTATATCAATAAAATAAAAATAAATACACAAATAAAGCTGATTCATATTATACTATTTCATGAATGCAAACAAACACTCACACCTTAATAAAACATAAAGGCTGTAATTATTCCCTTCCTGTCAGGATAAGCCTCCTTAAAAATAAAATAAAATAAATATTTAATCAAGAACAAATGTGAAAGGTAATTGAAAAACTCACCTCTTTGCCATCCTCAGTTTCGGGTTCTTCCCTGAACTTGACCACGGAGACTCTTGACACTTCCAGCTGATCGTTGAGCCCGTAGCTGTCGTCGTCCTCAGGAGCCCATTCATTTACTGCGGGGCCGATGGCGGTCAGATTATCGGTGCTCAGGTCGCCAGTGCGGTACAGCCTGCCCTCGCTACCAGCCATACCACAGTACTCTATAACGAGGGACGACCCACACTGACTTTGACTTGTACCACAAACAAGCTCGGACCTGGCTGACTGACAACATTCAGACTACCTGGACAGTTGAACAGCGGATTGACACACAAACAGCAGGCGGACAGACCACAAAGAAAGTCAGAGTGAGAGTGTATAAACTCCAGAAAAGAAAAAAGAGCAAAACAGAGAGAGAGAGAGAGAGAGAGAGAGAGAGAGAGAGAGAGAGAGAGAGAGAGAGAGAGAGAGAGAGAGAGAGAGAGAGAGAGAGAGAGAGAGAGAGAGAGAGAGAGAGAGAGGGGGGGGGGGGGGAGGGAGGGAGGGAGGGAGGGAGGGAGGGAGGGAGGGAGGGAGGGAGGGAGGGAGGGAAGGAAGGAGGGAGGGAGGGACGGAGGGACGGAGGGAGAGGGGGAGAGAAAGAGGGGGAGAGAGAGAGAGAGAGAGGGAGAGAGAGGGAGAGGGAGGGAGGGAGAGGGAGAGGGAGAGGGAGAGGGAGAGGGGGAGGGAGAGGGAGATGGAGAGGGGGAGAGAGAGAGAGAGAGAGAGAGAGAGAGAGAGAGAGAGAGAGAGAGAGAGAGAGAGAGAGAGAGAGAGAGAGAGAGAGAGAGAGAGAGAGAGAGAGAAAAGAGCTGGCACATCACGCAAACAAGCATCTACTATTCTTGCTATCAAGAGGCACCCAACTTACTTTTCTCTATTCTAAAACACTTTGCCGCTTATTCTAAAATCAACTTGTGACTGAAGGATTTGGCTTTTAGCGGAATTTCCACAAGAAAGACATTTGTGAAAACAATTTACAAGTATAGTAATATCAGGTAAGATCAGTGCAGAAATGCAAGAATGTAAAAAACACCTATTGTGATTTTTACCTATTGAAAAACATATAAACAATAAATGAGAGGGAAAAAATAAAGAGCGATACCATATGGAACACTATACACATAAAGTGATCTACATTCAGCTGTGGTTTAAATGATTCATGTATCACTTTCTTATTTGAAGAGAGAAACTATGAAATAACAATAAAAAGAAAAGCTCTAAAGTCCTGCAAAAATACATTATAATAAACAGTATCATAACTGCAAAAGTGATGAGCATGTAGTCATTTTTAGCCATAACATTTAGTATCAAATAATTAAACCACAAAGCCACACACAAGAAAAGAATATGAAAACCCATAATGTAAAATCCAGATTCATTAGAAAAGTAAGACAGGTGTTTCATTATCATCATATTCCACAATCAGCATGTAAAATTACAAAATTTTGGCATCACACTTGTCTCACTCTTCTGTTATAATCTGTTTGAATTTTTCTTTTCCTCATAAAACATTGTCAAAAGCTTCCGTAAAATAGTCAATTTAATTGTCAAACAGACATGTCAATGCCAAAAATAACCCTGAGAGGGAACTGAAATTTGAATAGTATAAAAATAATATGGATACATTACACATTGACTTGTAAATATTTACCTTCACGATGGTCCATGGCATACCTCGTCAGGCTGTACCTGATGCCTTCACATTAAACTTTCTCGAAATTATCATTAGCTCTAGCTAAGTACATTGTGATAAGATAGATCAAAAGTGACAGAAAAGACACATATACCAATATTCAAGCATCAACAAATACTGTCATTGCACCAAATGCTCAATGTGATATGAATAGTTTCTGAGATATACGATAAAAACAACTCCAAGATCTGTATAGAACACATCAGTAAAAAGAAACAAGCAGTTGAAAAGAATGAAATTCCATCTCGATAAATATAAATATCCATAGTCTTCCATACACCTCCCAAATCCATCTCTTAACTTTCCTTGCCTTTTTCATAATTCATACCTACAGTACAAAGCTGCATACCTAGTTCTTTCTTAGTTATGTCTACATTCATCATTAACAAAAACTTTCTTTCCTATTCCCTTAATCTGTTACCAAAAGTAATTAGAATAATAAGATAATAAGGTAACCAGGAATCTAATAAAGAGCAAAAACTATCAGAATTAAGTGAAATATTAATAAATTTAAAAACTTCAGTCATATGATCATAAGAATGATAATAATACAATAACAATAACAATAACCTCATCATCATTATCATCATAATCATAATTACAACAATAAGAACAATGAGAGTAATCATAATAATCATAATCATAATCAAATATTATCATACTCATAATCATCATCATAATAATAGTAACAACAAAAGTAATAACAATTGTAATCATCATCACTAATAATTAACAACACTACATGAACCTACAATAAAAGCAACAAATTTCTGATTAACATCACAATTCTATGCTAGCCCTATATTGATATAATTCTGATATGCCTGCAAAGTTTCTGTCTGCCTTGCAATCCATGAATGCCAAAATATCTAGAGCCCAAATTTTCTCAAATCTGAAAGTTTTTTATATTGCAGCTTAGAAGTGAAAAATCATTGTCTTCTCATCTAAATGAATTATATTCATATACCAATAAAACATGATACATTTTTGCCTAACAGTTGTTTTAACCTAAATGCAAAATTCACAGAGATAACGAAACCCTCTGTGGGTGTGCATATCCTTTTGATAATTATAGCTTTGTAAAGTATACTAATTCTCTGAAAGACCTATGAATAAAATCTCCTATGGCTTAAATACATTTATATATCACTACCTCATTTCATTGGGTGTTCTCATATTCAAAGTATTTCTATTCATATTATTGTTTTTGGGTGAACTGTAAATGTAAAATATTGTGTGTGTAAGTGTATAGTGTACTGTAGATCATCAAAGGAGTACACTAATGCTGGACAACATTAAAAGTTCAAACAATATCCATTATATATCTTCTCACCCTATGCACTATGTAAAGCTATACAAATTACAAAAAACCTACACAACAAATTCTAAATCAACTATAAATAGTTTTCATACAAGTGCATTTTTCCATATATACACAATAAAAGATAAAAAGAGTACAGATAGAATACAGTACATGATTTCAAGAAATTACATCATACCCACTCCAAAGACAAAAAATTACAAGAGATCCAATAGGAAAAAATATACATATATACATAAGGAAATAAGAGAATACCAATACAGAAAGATATAGATGATAAAAACAAGAAGAAAAAGGAAAAAGAAGTCATTAAAAAATATTGTAATTTAGTAATAACAGGGTAAAGGTACAACCCGTTCCTGGTAAATAGGCAGTGGCACAGAGAGAGAGGAGGACAGATGTGTTTCTGAAGGAGGGAGCAAAAGTGGATTGGCAAGGATGATGTGCTTGAGAGAGAGAGATGAAAAAGGGATGCAGAAAGGAGGGAAGGAGTACTGAAAGGTAAGACAAAGGAAGTATGGAAAGGTGAAGAGGAAGACAAGGATTGTCCACCATACCCAGCCAAAGTAAGCCAATGAGGAGTGCAAATTCATTTCAAAATGTGCAGAAATGTTGGATATAATGCATATGCTTGAAATATGTTTGTATAGTATGATAAAGATGGATCTTTAAAAATTTAGAGGCCAAGTGGAAAAATATTTTAAAAGAGAAATACAAAGAAAAATTTATATGCAAAAAGTATCATCAAAGTGAGATGTACATAACAAAAAAGAGAAAAAATAATAAGGCAGAGCAAAAGCCATAGTGAGCCTCAAAACAGAAATTTCTATAAGGTTTAATATTCTTCTGCAACAAAGGGAAAAAAAGCCTTATGAAAAATCTACTTATGGCTCAAAATAGCTACCTTTATCAAAAGGGGAATCAAACTGTCAGCTGTGCAAAATAACTGAAACAATTTTTATATGTATAATAATAATTATACTAAAAGCATCATGAGAGTTTGCTTCCCCATTTCAACGAGCTTTAGCAAAATATAAATAAATAAACATATTCAAGGAAAAAATCAACAGCAGATAGTGCTAAAGTGGTTCTTAAGGTTGAAGCCCTGATGATTTGGTGCTATCAACAGAACCTTGGTAAGGAGAGTTTATTAGCACTATCTTGGAATTGCTGCATTTGATTCCAATGACCCTCTCATTCATCACACCTTTCATTCATACCAAGTTCTGACTGATACGACAGACAGACATATACAGACAGGATATACAGACAGTTGGTGGCAGGCTGTACACAACACTGGCTGCAAAAACATATAAGAAAATAAAGGCACAAGTGTCTCAGTGTACATCTCAAATGACTCTGGGTTCCTGAACCTGGACAGATGTTTTTTATGTTTTTTTTGTTTTTTTTGCTTCTCAAAGCAGAAAATAAATATCTATAAGTTTGTTTTTTTTCTTTTTTTTGTTAATCAACCCAAGCGCAGAATATCCAGGCCTTATCTGACGTACGCGAGACACCAATTTATAACTTTTAATCGCCATTGCTGGCCTCAAAACTCTGATCTATTTTCTAGAAATCTATGAACTGGAAATCTTAATTAAATGAAAATTCAACATATACTTAAGTAAACTGACTCAAACTCCTCCCTTAAAAATGTACATGTCTCACTTGACTCTAATCAGATTCATAATGAAAGCAATGAAGGATAATTTTACTATCTTTACCAATGACTAAATGGGGGATGAGTGTTTAAGACTATTATCATTAGGCACATCCTCAAGCAAAAAAAAATAAAGAAAAAATATACTGTATATATAAATATATATTAAAAATGAAGGATTAAATAGGAAAAAAGGGGGTCAGTCAAAAGTTAGTTGAAAGTTATCAATGTTAGTTGCATGCAAAAAGGGGGTAATACCATACTAGTTCATGCTCATTAACTTCAAAAATCATAAAAAAGGAGAAAGACAGGGAGACAGAGAGAGAGAGGGAGAGAGAAAGAAATAACATACTATGATACCTAAAACAAACATTAAGTACCCTACATCACAGCATCACTTAATTTACTTTACCTCTTCTAACATATGTCTAGTAGTAAAAAAGAATAAGCTTGGGGGAGGGGAAGAGGCAGCCACAGACATTTATAATGTAACATGTTTTATGTGTGGCTTCAAGAGAGATGTCTTTCAGAGAATCACATTTATATCAAACTAAAAAATTCAGTTTTTGGAATATCAGAACATCTGCGACTGTCAACAGCTCGCCATGTTTGTTAGTATTTACGGATAAGGTGCCATAGTACACTAATTTGGTGATGTATTCATCAAAGCCAAAATATAAATTGACCAAACATCATAAGTCATACAAAAAGGAACATGAAGTCCCTGAGCCAAAAATAACACTGAGTCTTTCTGTATCAAGATAAAACAAGTCCATTCCACAATTGGGGATACAGAATAAAATATATACATGTAAAATAAACTAATACTGATTTCAAAATAACAAATAAATAAAATGTACATTAAACTGTACTATACTCTAACACACTTCATAATCAAAATTATTATGGACACGACCATGCAACTGTGAAGGACCATCTTATTTTTCACAAATAGTTTAATAAAAGCAGTGGACAAGAGTCAACAACAAAAACTGTTAATTAAAAAATGACCAACAGCAACAACAACAAAATCTGAAATCAAAATCCTTTAATTCACTGCATGAACTTTTGGTCTTATATATGAGAGAAAAAATATTTCTTAGAAAAAAATAGTAACAGAATATACTGAAAGACAAATTACTAATGATCTGAAAAGTTAACTTTTCGAGACACAAATTATACACTATACTGAAACATATTCAAAATTTTAATGTGTTGACTGACTTTTGAAAACTAAAAATGCATTTGTAAGATAATGTAAATAAAGGTACTGATGTCCTGTTACAATTATAAATTCTGCTAAAGAAAAAGAAAAGAGAATAAAAAGAAAAGACAGACATAAAAATAAAAACAAAAACTCAAGAAAAACGAGAGAATCAACACACATATCACCAAACCATCTCATTCCATATATGATCAAGATCTCATATTGATAGAATGTGACTAACTGTGGCTGGTGAACCTTACCAAGACTCTCATGTTGATACTCCTGCTGCGGGAGAAGGAAGCATGTCAACACTTCCTGGCCAGACACTTCATCCACCTGCACAAAGAGGCTTTCTGTTAGCAATGGCAGCAGAACATCAATGATGTTTTTTTTCTGATTTCAAAAGGAAAGCCAAGATTAAGGAAAGTAGGAGAAAGATGGAAGAGGACATCAGTAATGCATTTTCATCATTCTAAAACCAGGGCACCATTTAGCATTTCCCTGGGCAGGGAAAGCTTGGAGGCTCCCATCCCATGATCCTAATGATGAGTGCAGTTAGTCTAAACAAATCTTAGAAATGTTTTGAGGCCATGTGGGGTAGGTATTTGGACTTAGTTCAGACTCAGGACTATAACAGGCACATGATATCAAAGAATACACAATAACCATTTATCAACTCTTAAAAAAAAAAAAAAAAAATACATTGGGGAG
>NC_091576.1:12739334-12741834 GCF_042767895.1 Penaeus vannamei
GAGGAAGATGGCTTGGTGGTTGACCCTCTGAAGGCAGTTCACCAAGTCAGAGGTGCTACTGCCCATGAAATGGTCCATCACTTCTGGTCACCAGATGTTAGATTTGAGTGGGATAGTAAGTTTCCTTTGCACTATGATAGATTGACCTGTTATTTGTGGTTTCTTACTTCCTTTCACATAGCATAATCAATGAGCTTTATAAAAGGAAGTATTGAAAGTGATTATTTTCATCTTTAGGGAGGAAAATGGACAGAGAGAAGCTGAGACGAGACAGACAGACAGACAGACAGACAGACAGACAGACAGACAGACAGACAGACAGACAGACAGACAGACAGACAGGGAGAGGGGCAGAGTCAGAGAGCCAGAGAGGGGTGGAGAGAAAGAGAATTGATAATGAAAGGATATGAAAGCAAATCACAAATGCAAAACAAATATCTACTTCATGACAAAATATCCTGGTGCACATGGCAGGTGCATAAGAGATATGCTTAAGCTATAAGAGAGGAGAGGAGAGGGAGAGGAGAGGAGAGGAGAGGAGAGGAGAGGAGAGGAGAGGAGAGGAGAGGGAGAGAGAAGAGGAGAGGAGAGAGAAGAGGAGAGGAGAGAGAAGAGGAGAGGAGAGAGAAGAGGAGAGGGGAGAGAGAAGAGGAGAGGAGAGAGAAGAGGAGAGGAGAGAGAAGAGGAGAGGAGAGGGGGAGAGAGGGGAGGAGAGGAGAGAGGAGAAAGAAAGAGAGAGAGAGAGAGAGAGAGCATTAAAACATATTATGTATGGAAAGACAATATTAAGCCTTGAGACAAAAATATGCACTAGGAGGCATACATATGGTTTGTTGATGGGGACTAGTGAGTGCTAAGGGAATAAGGGAGTCAGCATATTTATAGGAGGGAGGGGGAGTATATAATGATAATCCATATTTTGTACACACAATGTTCATTTGCAAGTAGGAAAGGAGTGAGATGTGCACCAGGAGGTGCTTATATGTTTGGTTTAGGAAGACAAAAAGGCACTAAAAGATGAGAAAATAGTGGTGGACATTGAAAGGTATAGCTAGATGGAATGTGGCAAACAGTACTTGAATTGCATCTTTACACTCCCAGTCTCCTATTGACAGTGAAAAATATGTGGGTAACTAGACTGCTAGTTTTGAAGAAATTATGCTTGGTCAAATGCCTTTGGACTATATGTAAAAACTGAATGTAAACTCCGATAAGAATTGGATATATTTGGATATGATGGTGTATTTTTCTTGATCTGTGGAAGATTATGTCAACCAAGATTTTTCTTGATATAAAAGAGTATGTTTGTGAGAAAGGAAAATTGAGCAACCCCACATATTTTAGGGTTTTCACCTGAATATGAAGGTGAATTTTTAAAACATTGAATTGAAATAAATGTTTGTACGTAAAATAACTACTCCAAAAAGAACTTATTATAATTGATTATAAAAGGTACTAATGAGATTTGATGTCATGCTTGCTTCATAAGATAGGGCATTCTTGCTCATGGACTGCTGTCTTACCCCTCCTTGGTTTCTCTGGGCTCACCATGTGCACATCACCCCTACCTGGCATTTCTACTGTTTCATCGCTATTAGTCTATTAGTACAATTTCTGAGTCGGTATAAGGATGAACTGTAGGTGCATATTCATCAACATTCATTCATTCCTGTATTCACTGGAGCCATGCAGGGGGCTAGATTTATGCAGGTTTAATAAAAATGAGCAAAAGACGAGTTAGAATGCCTTATCAGTGTTTAAAGGTATTTAAGAACAGCAGATGCGCCAGACCCCACCACCGAACAATTGTGGCAGGTCCATGCAGCAAATTAGGAAATTTGATATATTCCTTAGGGAAATTTTTGCTAGAAAAGTAATTGAACTGGATAACTGGTGGCTGGAAATTGATTGTTGACTTGTATTATGTTGAAAACAGACATTCTAATGCATATCAAATACTAGACTATGATTATCACAGAAGATAAGTTTACTGAGTAGAAAATAAGGAGGAAAGATTTCCAGAACAACAGGGGCCTTTGAAATTAGATACTTGAATTAATTTGTGTTAGATGGTACAGATCTTTGTAGTTATATGCAGGTGTGAAGGAATTGAACTGTATGATTTTTTTTTACTTTTAATCAGCTGCTCCATGAGATAGTTTTTAATGAGTATGTTATTACCATTTAATTTTTCATTCATTGTTTAGAATTATAAAGCCCCAATATAACCTTTCGTAAAACTTTTCAGCAAGCATAGAGCAGATGACAGTCTTAGACAGGATATCTGCGGACACACTCATATTCCTGCAGCTTCACAAAAGAGTTTGGCCAACTGCTCAACGTGATGCCCTGTTCTGGTCGCACATACGGGAGATATCATCCTCTGACCCAGCCAATGGCAAAGCCCATGACACCTGGATAGTCTGCAATCAGTCTGCTGAACATCCTGATGCTCCAGTTAGTATGATGATGGTTATTTTCAATAAATTATTATATATAT
>NC_091576.1:12766834-12769334 GCF_042767895.1 Penaeus vannamei
AATAGTAATGTTAATAATAATGATAATAATAATAACAACAACAATGATGATGTTTATGCTAATAGGAATGCTACTAATAATGATAATAAAAACTATAATAATAATAATGATAATGATATTAATAATATTTAGTATTATTATGATTATGATGATGATACTACTACAATAGGCCTACTAATGCTACTACTTATAATAATTACAATGATGATAATAATAATAATTATTATAATAATAAAGGTAATAATAGTAGTGATAATAATGATATTTATAATAACCATAATAGTTATGATGGCAATAATAATCGTAATAATAATGATAACGGTAATGATAACTAAAGGAAATAATAATAATGATGATAATAATAATGATAACAACATTGATAATGATAATGATTCAGAATAACAATTACTATAATAATGACAATAATAACAATCATAATAAAATAATGATAACAATAATGATACTAATGATAATGATAATGAAGACGATGATGATAATAGTAATAATAAAGATAATAATAAAAATGATAATATCTATGATAAGGGGAAAATGATATTGATGATGATAATAATAATACTAATAGTGGTAATGATAATAATAATAATACAACTGTCCATATCATCAGAATCATTGTTTGCACCATTACTTCAATCATCATTGCCATCATTATGATACCATAATTATCAATAACCTGATCATTATCGTTAGCTATTGTGATTATTGTTTGCATTTTCATTGCTTAAAATGTTATTGTCAGTATGTAATACTATTACCCATGTTATTATATACACAAATCATTCTCATGATGTCATTTTGAACACAGTGTTAACTAATCCAATTATGCCATAGCCAATTAATCCAATTATCCCCATAACCATCACCATTACTGTTATCAACATCACTATACCATTATCATCCCCTCCATCACTATTATCAGTGTCATTATAATTGTCATCATTATCGTTAATATAATTTATACTATTACTCTTAGAAACCGTTCTGCTCTCAGTCTCGGCCGCCGGTGGCCTCGGTTGGAGAGCCAAATCAGGCAAGAAAACAGTTTTGGTAATGTCCTTTTTCTCCTAAATTAACTTTTACTTTCTGCGCGTTTGTGTGCGTTAGCCATTCGAATGTAGGCCTAATCATATTTGGATCTCAAAGATTTATCATTAATCAATCTGATATTGTAATGATACACGATCAGGCAGATAGTGCAACTACAGCGAGGAAAATGGGCACCATAACATAAGGAGAAATGACATTTTAAAAGGCGCGATCAGTAAAGAATGTTCTCATATTTACCTCTCCATCAGAACTGATTTGCTATGAATAGGAAAATAAATTGTGCTCAATCAGAATAACGACAATATAAACCTTCTCGCGTTTCTATCAATTAAATAATCCAATATGAAAGATTTTTCCTTTATTTTACAATGACGCTGCCAACGTGTGCCAGCGGTCTCTTAATAGATCCTAAACTAACCCGGCACCTGCTGAACGGCCCTGGCCAAGCCCTTTCGTGGACCACTAAAACCCTAGCTGAAATAATGGTCGTTATGACGTGTCATTTTCGTGGCCTGTCGTTGGGATAGTGTGGCCAAGCACGAGCCGAGATTAATGCGTTTTTTGTTTTTTGTTTTTCGGATGTGATGCTTCTGGTAAATGAAAGGGAAAGATAATCGGTTTGTTTTATGTTTGCAATATTTACATAATAGGTTTGCTTGTTATTGCTGTAAAGGTTGTCAGTTACTGTTGTCATTATTGATATTGTTTTACTGTTCCTTTTTATTAATACTATTAATATCATTATCATCATCGTTATTGTTTTTATCATTATTGTTGTTGTTGCTATCCTTATTTTTATTACTATTGTCATTATCATTCTTTTTACCATTACTTTTTATATTATTACTATCATTATCATCATTACTTTAATTATTTTCGTTATTATCATTATTATTATCAGCATTATTGTTACTATAATTATTATCATTATCATCATTACTATTTTTATTATCATTATTATTACCATTATTGTTTTACCATTGATGTTTTTTTTTTCTTATTCTTATTCCTATTCTTATTATCATTATCATTACTATCATTATTATTGCCATTATCATTATATCATCATCATTATTATTGTTATTAACATCATCATTATCCTTATTACTAATACCAACGCTGCTTCTCCCATCAGCATCATCGTCATCATGATCATCAGTGTCGTTTCCACCATCTTCGTCATCTTTGCTGCCACCACCGCTCTCCTCCCCGGCCGCCCATCGCCACCACCTGCCACGGCGCCCGGACCCCGAGGCCGCCACTCACCTGTACAGCTGGTTGAAGAGCGTCATGTTGGGGCACAGGAACGAGTACTTCTGGCCGCCGGGAACGCACCAGTGCCACACCTGCCGCGGAGAGAGGGGGGGGGGGTCAGAGCCTGCCCTAAGTTTCCTTATTGAGACGTGGTTTTATTAGAAATCCGAAACTTAAGCTG
>NC_091576.1:12785862-12813362 GCF_042767895.1 Penaeus vannamei
GTGATTGGGTTCTTCCTCCGGGCACTGAGGATTTGCAGCCCTGAGTTCCTTGAAAGTGAAGTTACATATGTAATTGACTCTTTCATGAAACACAAATACCCCAAAGGTCTCCTGCTGAACCTCAGAAAGAAGGCGGAGAACATACTTTCAAGATCTAACCCCGTGATATCCTCCAATTTTCTCGTATTACCTCCATGTAATCTCTCCCAGGCGATCAGCAAATACTTTGGCAATACTATGAACATCGCCAGCACACCCGGGGAAAAGATACATGACCTAATACGAGAAAAGAAACAACAGAAAAGCAACACCGACAGTGCAGTATACCGCATACCCTGCAGCGGTTGCGATATGGCATACTATGGTGAAACTGGACGTGGCTTCAACACCAGGATCTACGAACATCGCGCCGACGTCCGTCACCATAGAAATTCCAACGCCATGGTGGTTCATGTAGATGAAGCTGGACATCTACCGAACTGGAAAGAAGCTGAAACAATCCATGAAGGATTAAGCAGACACAAAAGGAAGGTCATGGAAGCTGCATACATCGCGACAGAGAAAAACATGAACACCGCATCGGGTAGATTCAAACTATCCAAGGTCGCGGCAGCAATTATACGCACAACGAGCGCGAGGTCACGGTCATCAGGTGATTCATCAACTCCGATGTAATATAAATATCCTGTGTATTCTCCAAAATGTATGTATTTCTGACGAAGATATAATCGAAACCGGTCAAATACATCTCTTGTATTGTGAAGATATTCGTTCTCATTCATACCTTTCCACATTTGTCCACATGAATACGGTTCATATATATATATATATATATATATATATATATATATATATATATATATATATATATATATAATATACGTATATATATACACACACATGCATATGTTCATATATATATATATATATGTATGTATGTATGTATGTATATGTATATCTACATATACGTATGCATATTTATGTATATATATACATAAACATATATATATATATATATATATATATATATATATATATATATATATATATATGTATATGTATATATACACACACACACACGCATATATATATATATATATATATATATATATATATATATAAACATACATATATATACATACATATATATATATATATATATATATATATATATATATTTATACATACATATATATATACATACATATATATACATACATATATATACATATATATATATATATATATATATATATGTATGTATGTATGTATGTATGTATGCACATGTATACACATGCACATATATATACATACATACATATATATATATATATATATATATATATATATATATATATATATATATGAATATGAGTGTGTATGTTTTATTTGTATGTATATATATACTTATACTTATACAGACATATATATATATATATATATATATATATATATATATATATATATATGAATATGAGTGTGTATGTTTTATTTGTATGTATATATACTTATACTTATACAGACATATATATATATATATATATATATATATATATATATATATATATATATACATACATATTCATGCATGTGCGTGAATGGGAGAATGGAATGAATCTTGGTCCTACTGACTTTCATTCTCCTCGCCATAACTCCTGGCTTTCCTGAACCTATATTTGCTCTCACTACAAATCATTATAACCCTTGGCGACTGCCGCTTCATCTCGCCTATTTGTCTAGAGCCACTTCAAGCGAGGAAGGACTCAGAACTGATGCTTGATGCAATTCCGTTCCGCACTGAACTCGTCCGTCGCTCCTCCTTCACACCCGCGACTGCCACACTGTCGTACATCGCTTGCACCGCCCTCGCTTACCTCTGTTACTCCTGACTTCTTTAACCAGTGCCGCAGCGCAGGTCGTGTTCTTATCTATGCTTCTCCACTTGGCTCCAGGAAAGAGCAGATGCATCTGCAGTGCTCTTCCCTGACCTGATGTCATTCTGCTGCTCGCAGATCATCGCTTCTCTTCTTAGCTTAAGTTCCTCTTTTAACTCTCACGGACTCATGATGTGGTCTTCCCATAGGCCTCCTCCACGCAGGATTATCTCGTGAAGAGACAACCTATTGGGCAGCGCCATCCACAGGGAAACTAGCTAGGTGCCCATATAGCCTGAGTTGGCGGTTACGGATTATGCAAGTAACAGGTCCCTTGCTGGCCTCACGGTGAAGTCGTCAGTTGGATACATGGTCCTGCCAACTGTATCCCATGATCCGGCGTAGAGGCTTGTTACACAATGACGTGTGTTTTTTCGTTTCCATAGAGCAAAACTGGCAGTCTCAAGGCCTTAAAGACACGTAACTTAGTCCTTGTGCATAGGTACCGTCAACAAATACTTTTGTTGACTGAGTTTATGGCTCCTGCTGCCAGACCATTCCGTCTACTGACCTCCTTGTCTGACAGAATAGAGACATGGACTGCATTACTAAGTTATGTAAAGCTCTCATGACACTTCAGCGTCCTCGCCACAAGCACGTATCGACTGAGCAGGTTATCCTAGCAGGCCCCCCCCAAATCCTGGATCTTGGTGTTGGTCCAGGAGACCTGTAAGAACAGGGCATTGCTAATTGAATCAAAAGCCACCACACAGATTCCAGAAACTCAGATAGAGTCACAACATTATCGGCAAAGTCAAGGTCTGTGACCTTGATATTGCCTAGTGTTGCTCCACAGTGACTTTGAATAGTAGCTCTGCCCATTATCCACTCCATGCAAGTGTTGAACAGTGTTGGTGCAAGGACACGGCCTTGCCTCACTCCTGAGAAAACAGGGGAGAAGCTCGACAGGCCCCCACTACACTTTACAGCACTTTCAGTACCAGTATATAGGCTTGTTATTGCACCAATAATCCGTGTAGGAATTCCCCCAAGTTTCAGGATCCATAATGATTCGCGATGCACCGTCAATCGCCTTCTTGAGGTCGATTTAGGCTGCGAGCAGCCCTCGACCGAACTCACGACGGCGTTCCACAATGACTCCAAACCTTGCCTTGTCTTCGGACAATGGACTCCTCAACTGCGTCTAGTGCTTTACGCTTGAAGGAATCCCATAGGGCTACAGGGTCTGGCAGGTTTTCAAGAACTTAACCAATCAGAGGTTGTTTCGGTGAACCTACGTGTACACTCCTTTTCTCCCAATCTGTGCAAGTAAAACACCTTAGAGTGGCCACTAGAGAGATGGGATTTGAAGTGGACCCGCAGGGTCGCCACAACCAATCTATGGTCAGTGCCACAATTCGGCACCTGTAAAACCTGCAGTTCTAAAGGATTCTCCAGCGAGTGCTAACAAGGATGTGGTCGATCGCTTTGGCCATAATACCCGTATCGCTGTACTAAAGCCAGTGATGCGGGTTGGAACGCTGGTACCAGGAGCCAGAAATCTTCAATCTCTGGAACCTAGCAAAGTCTCGGAGAAGGAGGCTGTTCTCGCTACTGAGATCAGTTCCCAAGCCATGGGGACCGACAGACATCTCGTAGCCAGCTCGATCACAGCCGGATATCGCATTGAAGTCACCCAGCACAATGTAAATGTCTCACTGGGAGCATTTGTCTACCACAGATGTGAGTTTGGCATAGAACACCTCTATCACATCGAGTTTACATACATCGGTAAGAGCGTACACAGCAATAAGAGACACAAAGCCAAAAGCATGCTTCAGTCTCAATGCCATAATACAATCATCAACAGAAGACACCTCTCCTACCGAAGTTTGAAGTCGGCTGAAGATGGCTATGGCTACTCCCTGGAGATGATGACCATCGCCCTGGCCCCAACAGTAATAGGTGTACCTATCCATACTGATCGTGCCGCTGCCGGGTCGCCTCACCTACGAGTAGGGCAGCCACCTGAACTCGCATCCGCTTCAGTTCCCTTGATAGCAGGGTAATCTATCATCCTGCCTTAAAGATTGGGTGTTATGGCCCACGTAAGTTTAAGAATCGGGCAGTTGCATGCTGTGGGGCTCAATATCCGCTTATGGGGTTCCCAAGGGCTTTGTCCCACAGGCCTCACACTGGGTTGGTGGCTCCCAGAGTGCAGGAGGGACGAGTAACTCGTTCTCATCCTGCGTCATAGAAGTCGCCTTCCTACAGGCCTCACAGCCCACCTCACTTGCTGGGTGGGACAGACAGTTACTCTCTCCCTAGCATCTTTATATGGTTCACTGCTGGTGAATTGAACTGGGGGGGAGGAGGGCTGACAAGGCCCACCTCCGCCGAGCCTCCCATTCACCGCAGGGGACTGAGGGGCACGATTTCGTACAGAGCCAGAGCATGTTCACACGCCGGTTGGCCGTGACTCTGTACCTCAGGATCCCCCATAGTTTGGCCTGGGACCGCGAGATGCCCACATTCCATGGGTGGCCAAGAAGAGGCACTGCAGAAGTCTCCATGATGGAGAGGCTATGAACAGGCAGGGGAGTTTCATGCAGAGCTGCTCCCTTTTTCGCACTAAGCTAACCAGCAGTGGCAACTGGAAGCGAGAAGGCATGCAAGCGCAACACTAAGGCTCCACACCCTCGTTTCATATCACCCTGAGTATGAAGCACTACCCATATATGTATATATATATATATATATATATATATATATATATATATATATATATATATATATTTGATATATTCACAGTAGATATGTACACATACGCAGAATAATTACATATAAAAAGAAATTGATATGATTTATTGATAGATGGATAGATACACAGTACCTACGTGTGTGTTTTATGGGTAAAAATATGAGTATGTAGTATGATGAAAAGACATCATACTTATTCTGTGATGCATGAACTGGTTTCTCCATTTGTCCATCCATTCATAAATTTGCTTATCCATCTCATTCATTATGTAACTGTTTGCAACATTTGCCTGACCCACGTACTGCTTCAAACAACATACTAACGTCATTTGTTTACGGATAAATGATAAACTCACTGAGAATCTGTTAGATATCCATTGCTATCAGCTTATTCAAAAAATTCATAGTTTACGTCGACGAGTGTCTTATCTCATTTCGGCAAAGAATCGGCGATTTTCGTCGGGAATCTGCGTTTGTAAACAACGATTGATTGTGCGGAAAGAGAGGTACGGTCAGTCCAATTCAGTTGTTACCACAAATAACTAATATTTGACGCCGGTTTTTGACCTTAGGTAACTACAGATATAACCCAATATGGGTTAATATTGCCGAAAAGGGAAACATCATAATATCAGTGCTTGATCAAAAGCGAAATCATTGTGTGCCTGGAATGCAGATGTTAGTGTGGTAAACTATTGCATATCTAATAGAATCAGGTACAATTGTAGCCAGAAGCCCGTTTGTTAATTCACTGTTTAATCGTCATGCCTATATGTATGTTGTTTTTTTTGGTCATGCATCAATGCTAAGAAATTTGAAGTCAGTTGATGGTGAATATATTGATGGTATATTGTTACCGTGCTCTTGTTATTAGATATATTTAAATTTCTTGATTTCAAGATAAGAGCTAGTGGGCAGGCAGGCGATAGAGATTAATCTAGGGGTTGTGTAGAGAGGGAGAGGTATAAAGACAGTGGGACAGGACCATAGGAAAATATAATTAGTGAAAAGGCAGAAGATAGAAGAGTAAGGGCAGCTCAACTACACCAGTGACTCCACATGAACATGGGAATATGATGAAGAAAAGTAACAAGAAAAAAAAATCAAGATAAAACTGTTATTCACAATATACATCAGAAACTATATTTGTACTTCCTACATATTTTACGTTTCTTGCATCCACTTCATGGGTTTACTTATATAAGTAATTACATACTGACATGTGATAATCAATGTTGACTTTGATTTGTAATTGTTTGTTTGTTGAGATACAGATTTCCACATTTTATCCATCCAGAAGAAGTCCAGAAGTGATAATTATAAGAATATACAATTATGTCTTTATTTACTGAAATCATGAGTTAGCATGAAATTGCGATGAGATCAAAAATGATTTATATGGGTTGAGCAAGAGATTCCTTCACTGCATGTGAGGAACAACTTACTAACTTTTGACGAGTATAATGTCATTTGGCATTAAGTTGCAATAATATTGTATGCTATATTAGTTTTCACTTGTAGTCTATGCATATTTGTGGTTAAGGACAATTCAGTTACTTTTTACTTAGTAAATGAATAAGAAGGCAGTAGTAGTGAACTCTAACAGAAAGAATATGATAAGGTATATAACCATATGTATAGTGGTAAGTAAAGTTTACAAATGACCCACAGGTTTTTAGTAGTTTTTTTCTATTCATATGTTCATTAAGTTTTAGAAGTTTAAACAAAACTGAAATGCACATTGCTCTTGGTACATGCATATATATGTGTCTGGGTATGTATAACAGTAACTTTTTATAAGATATCATAAGGTATTATCTTCACAATTTATTATGAAACAATTTCCTATTTTAAATTTGTATATATTCTCACAGTATATTTTATACATAGATCTTTAATGTTTAGATAATTGTAGTAGTGGTCATAAGAACGCATAAGATACCACAATTAGATAAGTAAAGAGTCTTTATAAAGTAAAGGTAAAGATAAAGTCTATCAAAGTGGTAGTGGTGTAGCTCTCTGCTCTTGCAATGGTCAGCAATTCTTCACCACATATAATGCTGACAAGATGGAACTTGTAGATCTTTCTGGTATTTACCTTCCAATAAGGACAGATCAATCTCTGGCTTGTAAAAATAAACAAGGTAAAGACCTTAGCATTTCCTAATATGTCCTTTTACATAGTCATGATTTTATTTTTATTGCAGTGAAGCCAGTATGAGTTACAACAGAGGTCGTGGCTTTGGGTTTGGGGGATTTTCGTTCAACAAGAAGCAGGAGACAACACCACCCCCACCCAATGCCACACTCAGCAAACATGGCTACCACACAATGACAGCCATTAGTCAGAATGCTATATCTGGAGGGTGTGGATATGGCCAACCAAGGAAGAGACCAAGGGATGAAGATGAGTGAGTTACTGTTGTTTGAATTAGCTCGATAATGATGATAATGACAAAAATTGTAGTGACACTGAAGATACTGTATGATAATGCTAGATAATTGACAAAAGAATCAAAACAGTATTAATAGTATTAATGATATAAAACTTAATGAATTGCTATTAGTGAGAATTAATTAATGGATTAATGGTAACACTTCTTGATGAGAGTTTAAGTTATTACACATTTTATTTACCGTCTGCGTTCAAATTGATAGGAAAGTTGAGAGGACAGGGGGAAGTTGACTTTAAAATCTTTAATAAACAAATTTTAAAATTAGCATGTAAGCTGGTGTTTGACATCTTTGACTTTGTGAGCCATACATACATGAAGAAAATAGTGCAGTATAATGCATGTCTACAGGAATGAAAGAAGTGGGGGGGAAAGTTGGTAAAATAACTTTCCCAGTTACTACATATTGTCCTTTAAGGATTAATCATACTCTGACAGAACATTTTAGTATTACTTTTAAGTTCTTGCCATTTTTCAGCCAATCATTGGCAGAGAAAGGGAGCTGGTAAGAAATATTTTTTAATAGGTTAGCAGAGCAAATATCCTTTTTAAATTGTTATTTTTTCAACAATTGTATCTGGTTTCAGATACTTTGACGATGAGGATGAGAGCTTTGACGGTGCTTACCAGCCAGCTCCAGGAAGTCCTGGACCCCAGAGGAAAGAAGATTCTGATTCTGATGAGGATCCTTTGGATGCTTTTATGGCTGGCATAGAGCAAGAAGTAAGATCTATTTTCTCAGATACCAGTTTCTGGATTCTGTGCCACTGGTCATAAATATAATGTTAGGCTGATGAGATATTTGAGGTATGGAGTTGGTTCTTTTTACCATTTGCCTCATGTGTTTTATATATTCTCTCACAGGTTAAAAGAACAAAAACAAAAGGGGCAACTGAGAAGAAGGAAATGAAAGGTGTGCGTGACGACATTGACGAAGAAGACGATGAAGAGTCGTATTACAGATATATACAGGAGAATCCCAATGCTGGAAGGTAATGGTTCCATAGAACTTGGAATTGTGTAATAATTCAGTATATAGAGATTTCAGCTTTTTTTTTTTTTTTTTTTTTTTTTTTTTTTTTTTTTTTTTTTTTTTTTTTTTTTTTTTTTTTTTTTTTTTACAGCCCAAATTGGCTTAATAAGGTCACGATTTTCTAATGTTTTATAGCCCAGTTGGTTTTCAGTAATGGTGTTTATTGATTTTTAAGATTTTGAATATCTTTTGTGTGTGTGTGTGTGTTTCTGTGTCTGTGTGTGTGTGTGTATTCAAGAAATATAAATACAGACGTGATATGGTTTCAATTTTTATATATATTTACACTGTAATTTTGCTTTCACAGACAACAGGAAGATAGTGAAGATGAGATTGAGTATGATGAAGATGGGAATCCCATTGCTCCCAAGAAACCCAAATACATTGATCCACTGCCACCAATTGACCACTCCACAATTGAATATCAGGACTTTACAAAAAACTTCTACCAGGAGCATGAAGACATTGCAGCCCTCGCGCCTGCTCAGACTAATGAACTGAGAGCCAAGATGGGGATTAAGGTAAATAGTATTGTTTTCTTAGCAGAGGACAAGTTTTTGGGAATTTGGTCTATGTTAGTGATCATGGTTTTAGAAATTACTGTATAGGTAGGGATTAACACATAAGAAAATAGGATTTTGGGATGGGATTCATGTTTTTAGAAACTTTCAAGATAGGTCTATGTGGAGTATTGATCTCTCAATAGAATAAGTAAATAGTTCTACTATGGATATTAGGGCTAGATTTTAAGATTGAGATTATCATGTCGGGTATTAGGTTGAACAAAAAGTTTTGTCAAATTTTCTTCACACAGAGTAGGATGATTTATGCACTAAAATTAACAATGGAACTGTCACTTCTTTCCTTTCCTCTGTTTCATCTTTTCTTCTTTTTTGTCTTATTCTGTGATATTTATAGCTTACTCACAGTCTTCACCTTCTTTGTCATTCATTCATATTAAGCATTCACATCCTATTTTGTGTTTCAGGTTACAGGCTTTGATGCTCCAAAGTTGGTAACCAGCTTTGGTCACTTTGGCTTTGATGAAGCCCTCATGAAGGCCATTCGCAAGTCAGAATACACACAGCCCACTCCCATCCAGTCACAGGCTGTGCCAATTGCTCTTAGTGGACGTGATGCCATTGGCATTGCCAAGACAGGTAGTGGTAAGACTGCAGCTTTCATTTGGCCAATGTTAGTGCACATAATGGATCAGAAGGAGCTTGCCCCAGATGATGGTCCAATTGGATTGATTTTGGCTCCAACTCGAGAGTTGGCACAGCAAATTTACACAGAGGCTCGAAGATTTGGCAAAGTTTACAACATACAGGTAAGATTGTTTCTTCCACTTTCTCTTTCTGTTTTTGACAAGGTTGTTGTATATTGTACCTATATTGTTAAATGATAAGCTAATATTGTAGCTATATTTTACCCTCTAAAATTTTAGCCCCTGTGATCTGGATGATGTGACCTTCACTTTCTTGAAAAAAATTTGCTTGAGGGATGGCTTACATGAACATACTGTATTTGGAAAATCTGTCTGTGGGCTATGGTGACACAAACTTGCTATTGTGAGCGTTTCAGCTGAAGGCTGGGGTGACAGGAAAGGCTTGCAATGTGTGCACAAACTTCTTAAAAGGTGATAGACTCATTGACATTTAGAAAGGGGCTTTTGCATAATTTCATTTGATAAACTAGTGTGGAATGTAGATTGTTCTACAGAAAATTTAATATTACAAAAAAAAAAAATATATATATATATATATATATATTGACACAACAAAATGTTACTTATTGTCATTATTCTTGCACTGAGTTATGGACCACTGGAAAGATGATATGGAGGTTGTGCAAGGAAAACAGTCTATTTTCATCTGGATAAAGCAAATAAAAAAAAATATATGGATATTAGAAAATAAAATAAAAAAAAAAAAAAAAAAAAGCTTATGCGTAAAAAGAGAAAATAACATTGTAAAAAGGGGGCGTAGAGTCTTGTCATTGCACATGAGTGAGCACCTGGGCTAGAATCCGCACACCCGCCAGAGTGTATACTCATGTAAGCCTAATGCCTATACTTTGGGTCATGTGATTGCCATGAAGCAACCAGATCCAAGGGGTTAATGAGATATCACTTTGTCTTCCATTTCAACTCTAAAATGAAACCAAGGAAATCTGTCCCTTTGAATTTATGGTATAGAAATCAGATTTAAAAAGATTGATTTTGGGATTGTAATTTCTTTCATTAGTCAAAGGGTACATCTATGATTCTGTTAACTGTTTCAGTTTGTCCTCAAAAAAGAGGATGTCAAAGTTCAAAGTGGATCTAGAGGAAGTTGCTAGTAATGCATATCACAAAGAGAAAACTCAAGGGGGCCGTCGCACTTGAGAACAAAGTTTGTTAATTATGGTCAGATTTTCACAATTTTTTAATATGTTATATGTACCTATATTACGATTTCCACCACAAAGTTTAATTTCATTGGGATAATAAACAATGAAGTTATATTTTAATAAACAAGATTTTGAAAAAAAAAAAAAAAATATGTATCTCACTTATCCACTGACTGAACTTCTTGAAAAAAATACCATGTATACTCTGTAGCAATAGTCAAATTTATAACAATTTGGATTTTGAAATTTCCTCTTAGTTTAGTGAAAAAAAAAGTTTTAAATTGGCAGAGATTTATCATTACAGCTTTATTTTTACATATTTGCACAATTATTACGTCACAAGATTTCCAAAGCCTACAAGATAGATTTTTAATAGTATTTTTGAAAATATTAGTTGAAAATTTAGCACGTTTAGCCCTCTTAATTCAGAAGGTATCATTAGCCTTCGTAAACCAGTGGCCCCATCAAGTCACCGACAGCCAACCATATCAACCTCTTCTTTGTTAATGTCAGAAATGTTGGCGTTTTGCAACCCAGCCAAACACTGTTGCTCCACAGCCCACTGCCGTCTGTGTGCCCAATGTGGTCATATGGTGGCTCCCGTAATGTATTTCATAGGAACTGCTCTACCTATAAGCTTGAATCTGAGGTAGCAATTCTCAGATTCAACTTTGCCTCACTCTATGAGTAAATATTGGCAATGGGGTTCTTCTCTTTCTGCCTATTCCAAAACTGTCCTTCACTCAGCTCCCCTTCCATCTTCACAAGATATCTCAGCATCTCCCCCAGTATCTCATCCCTCTAACCCAAACCATCCTACCTCTACTCCCCCTCTTCTCCAGTCAAATTCCTTTTCCAGTCTAAATCCAGGTACTCCAGTCTCTACCACTTCCTTGATACTTACCCCTCCTCCTCCTCACTTTACTTGCATTCTACTCCATCTTCGCCCACCACATTCTCTCCCACAGCCTCCTCTACCTCTGCTCCTTGGACATCTATCCTCTCTTCTCTTCACAAGAAAATGTTTGTTTCTCAGACCTCTCCATCCAAAACTTTTTTTAAAATTACCCTAGAGAATGCTCCACTCCCTCATGCACCCTCTACATTCATAGTATTTGTCAATATCCATCCTCCTCCTCCTCCTTCTCCTCAGATTCCCCTTACTCCTCTTCCTCCCACTCTCTTCCAACATACCCATCCTCTCCTTCACCATATGCACCATTCCCTAGCCTTCGGCAACAGTCCCACCTGGATGCTCAAGTGAATTCCTTCCATCACAACAGTGTCCTCCTCCAGATCCCTCCCCTCCTAACATATTCCTGATACTTCACCACCCTTCCTAATCTCATTCCCCAGATTCTTCTCATGCTACCTCTCCAACAGCCATTACTACCCTTATTACCCATTTATTGTTTCATAATGGCTCTTTGACAGTTTTCCTTAAACAATGTTCCTATTCCTTCCCTAGCCACAGACACACTCCATTCATCCACTCCATTCATCCAGTTGCCCTACACCTTAACTCTTGCCTCTTTTAATAATCTCTGCTTTACTTCATTTTCTCCTTTTTACCCTTTTCACTACCATACTATCCTATAAATCTAAACATTTGACATCTAACACTTTTATCTCAGTTGTTAATTTTGTTTTACCCCCCTTCACCACAATATTTTACCATAATGTTATATGATCTTTGATGTCTAGCACATTTACTTGTTTCAACCATTGACCATTAACCATTACAGCCAAGATGCAGACAGGGTCATTACCATATCTAAAAGGGTTAATTGAAGCAGAATATTGTGTTTTTTTCTGTCTTTCTTTTTGGACCAAACTGTTTTGAAATTTATGCCCAATTCTTTTATTTGAAGGTTGTTTGTGCTTATGGTGGAGGCAGCAAGTGGGAGCAAAGCAAAGCATTGGAGGCTGGTGCAGAAATTGTTGTGGCTACTCCAGGCAGAATGATTGATATGATAAAGATGAAGGCAACTAACTTACGACGGGTCACTTTCCTCGTTCTTGATGAAGCTGATCGTATGTTTGACATGGGCTTTGAACCACAGGTAAGTGTATGACATCTGAAATTAAAGCAGAAATCATTAATGATTTTTTTTTTGTGTGTGTGTGTGTGTGTGTGTGTGTGTGTGTGTGTGTGTGTGTGTGTGTGTGTGTGTGTGTGTGTGTGTGTGTGTGTGTGTGTGTGTGTGTGTGTGTCCTCAAATGCTGATTAGCACCTTGTTTTGATGTTATAAGGACTTATTTAAACAATTTACATACATTATACTTTCCTTTTTATTCCCTCTAATCACAGGTAAGATCAATCTGTGACCACGTGAGGCCTGATCGTCAGACATTACTGTTCTCGGCAACATTCAAGAGAAAAGTAGAGAGATTGGCCCGTGATGTCCTCACAGATCCTGTTCGCGTAGTGCAAGGAGAGCTTGGAGAGGCAAACCAGGATGTAACACAGGTGAGGAAAGATTTGCAAGTATATCATAGTGGAGCAGGAAATTTTCTCTGATACTTTTGTATTTTCTGATTTTTAGTTGTAGTGAAGCCAAGCTCAGTAGTTTTATTCTCCCATTTTTAGTAATTTGCAGAGTCATGCTCTTCATTGTTTTTCAGGCAAATATTACTCACTTAATATCTTTCACAAAATCACTGACTCACTCTTTCAACAGATTGTGAAGATCATGAACACAGGTGGCCACAAATGGAATTGGCTAAACAAGAGACTTGTAGAATTCATGTCTGCAGGTTCAGTGCTTATATTTGTTACAAAAAAAGCCAATGCAGAAGAACTTTGCAAAAATCTAGTTACTAAAGAGTTTGAAGCTCTTCTCCTACATGGTGACATGACACAGTTTGAGAGGAATGATGTGATAACTGCTTTCAAGAAAAAGGACAAGCCCATATTGGTAGCAACTGACGTAGCTGCCAGAGGTCTTGATATTCCTCATATTAAAACAGTTATAAATTTTGATGTGGCCCGGGATATAGATACCCACACACATAGGATTGGACGAACAGGTTAGTTAATGGGTTTGTATTTTTTATACTTTCATTATTATTATTATTATATTTTATATATATATATATATATATATATATATATATATATATATATATATATATTTCTTTCTTTCTTTCTTTTTTTTTCTTTTTGAAAGATTATAGGATTATGGATTAAGGCTACACTTGTTGGCATATGCTAATTTGAGTTATTATTGATGATCATGTGAAACATTCAGTTCACAAATTAATGACATAATTTCTAATTTACCAGGTCGAGCTGGTGAGAAGGGCACTGCATACACTCTTGTAACAGAAAAGGACAAGGAGTTTGCTGGGCATCTTGTGCGAAACCTTGAAGGTGCAGCACAAGAGGTTCCAACAGAGCTACTAGAACTGGCCATGCAGAGCACCTGGTTCCGCAAGTCTCGATTCAAGCAGAGCAAGGCCAAGGCTCTTGGAGGCCGTGGTCTTGGCTTCAGAGAGCGACCAGGCCTGGGGTCAACGCCAAATAATGAATCATCAGGTTAGGCCCATTGTAGACTTTGTTTGACATATTCACAAAGTAATAGATTTTATGGTTGTCATAAAGAAAACATATGTAATCCCTAAACTTCTAATGTTGCTATTTCTGATATGGATAACTTGGATATTTTTATGATTGAGTCTCTGATTTGTTTAGTTGATTTATATTATCTTTATGAGGGGTTATAGATACTTTTAGTAAAGTGAACAATTTTGTGAGATAACAAAATGTTTACCATGTTTTGTTTTTTTTTTGGATGGCAAACCTAGGATGATAAATATTATTCATTGCCTGTATTTTGTTACAGCTTTTATATTTTTTTATCATGCAGAATACAACAATACCTATATAAATTCATAGTGGGAATGGCTAACACGGCACATTTCAGAAGGGCTCAATCCAAATTTATTATATAGTAACATTACAAATCTTAACCCGTAACCGACGGGTGGCATATACGTACATGCCATGGCTGTTTTGGACCGAAACACAGATGGCATCGTATCATGCCCATTCCCGCACCACTAGCTTGTCAGATGGAGTTTGTTTATCTCCGATAGTAGTGGCTTCTTTTATATGGTAAAGATTTTTGGCAATGGCACCTATAATGAAGGTAAACCTTCAAAATTTTAATATTTTTATAAATTATAGCAAAATAAAAACTTTTAGGTGCTAAATGCCTTCGCAAACTACCGATCAGGCTGGGCGCAAACAGGAAATTGTTGATGCGTGGCAACAATCCCATTCTTACGTCCACTTGCCAAACATTTTTACCCATCGGCACTGGGTTAAAAGACTTACATAGGCAAAGGGTGTTGAAATTTCATGTGGTGGTCCTCATTACTATATTTGAGCATTAATGGAGATGGAGAACTTCACAAGGTTATAAAATATCAACAGGAGTGTAATGGGAAAAAAAATTACAGATGTAGATAAAGTGTGTCCTCGTTTCAGGAGGTGGAGGGGGAGGAAGTGGAAGTGGAGTAGTCAATGTTGGTCCTGCAGGTCAGGCATACGGAGGAGGGGACCCCAGTACCACAGGACCTGCAACTAATCGCCTGGCTGCTATGAAGGCTGCATTTCAGTCCCAGTATAAGAGTCAGGTAAGTAAGGCCACAAATGGGAAAGCTTTAGTGTGTTTTAGATAAGCCACTGTTAACTCTTAGCCTACGGATAATGTGGCTAACTTGGTCTTATCTCTGGCTGATGTATTATTCACATCATGACTGACTTGGTCATGGCTCCAGCTAATTTGTTATTCATTTCATGGCTGACTTAGTCATGGCTCCAGTTTATGTGTTATCCACATTATGGTTGACTTAGTCAGGGCTCCAGCTTATGTGTTAATCACATCATGGCCGACTTAGTCATGGCTCCAGCTAATGTGTCATTCATGTCATGGCTAACTTGGGCAACAGTTCTAGGCAATGGGTCATTCAGGTTACATTACAATGTGACATGTGCAAGTCCCTTGCTCGTTGTTGTGGGTAGGCTTAGGAGACAGAGACTGAGGCCCAAGGTAGGGGATCACCCCTATCTTGGGCTGCAGCCTTTGTTCATCTAATTTTGCATGGTCTTTTCTTTTTCCCCTTTCCTTTTCCTTCTCTTTTTCATCCCCTTCTTCTGTCCACTTCGTAAGGTGTGAGAAGCCATGCAGAAAGGATAATAGGCTGGCTTTGTGAAAGTCACAAACAGCCTCCAGGAGCCATGAGCATGGTATTCCCTTAGTTAATCACCTAGCCCTTACTCCGTATGGGGACCCTAAGAGGTAGACTATTTCTTTTCCCCACTAATTTCTGGCTCACCATGGCCAAATATGAAGATTTTTTTACCCTTATTAGTGGCATTAAGGCTTACCCCTTCATCAGCTAGCCTACCTTAATTTGATTTCATTGGTTTTCTGACCCTCGTATCTCCTTTGACGGTGGCTCCAACCACTGATGCTAACATTCCCTCCTTGACATTTACTGACAAATCGATCCATTCTGAACCAGCCACCCAGGTCATTACTCAACCTTCAGAAAGCACCCCTTCCTCTCTCCCAACATCCTCTACTCCATCTCCTACTGCACAGTCTTCTTCTTTGTTTACCTCCACCCCCCCTTATTATTACTCTTCATCCTTAATGTCCTCCCCACAGTACTACGTCACCCAGTACTACCCAATCTTCCTCCCGCCCTCATCCTTCTACTGCTTTCACCTCTGCAAAAACCTTAAGAGTACTCTCTTTGGCCTTGCCGAGTGGGATTGATTCTTTATGATTTCCCCTACATCCCCTTACTCTGGCAATACCCGTCTCTTCTAACAATGTCTCCAAGAACAAGCTGTCAAAGTTTCCTTTCGCATTCATTCTAATTATTTACACCTTGGCACGGTTACATCTGAATCCCAAGCTTTTACGCTATCTACCTTGACTGACCTTACTGGCAAACCGAGTCCTGCTAAATCTCACTCTTATCTTAATACTTGCACCAGAACTGTTTCTGCCTCCCTTCCTGATTGTCCTATCTACAACAAGAACTGGTCAGACTGGGGGGAAAAAATATTTGCCTGCCTTGTTGACTGTGATGCATTGACAATACAGTGCTACACTATTCCTCACAGAGAATAGCACAAGTCTTACACCAGTATTCCCAAGATTAGCTTCTGTAGACATGACCCCCCCCCCCCCATGGAGTTTATATTGGTGGAGTGTCCTGCCCTTGCTGACCATATCAACCTCTTCCTCATCAATGTTAGAAATGTTAGTATTTTGGCCACTCAGCTGCCCTCTACGTTCCCAAATTTGTCATGACTATTCAAATTGCCCTCTTCAGTCACATACTTGTGCCAATTCTGGTGGCTCCCATAATGTATTTTATGGGAGCTACTCTGCCTGTAGGCTGAAATGCAAGGTAGCAGTTCTCAGATTTAAACTACACCTCACCCTATGTGAGGCCAGACAGGAAGCACGATGTCAAAGTTTTCCTTTCTCTACCTATTCCATAACAGTCCATTTCTTTGCTCCCCCCTCACCCTCTCAAGATGCCCCAGTATCTCTTCCCTCTACCTTGAACCATCCTACCATCCTCAACTCCCCCTCTCCCCTAATCAAATTCCTTTTCCAGTCTAAATACAGATATTCCAATCTCTACCACTTCTCCGATGCCTACCCACCTCCTTCTCACTTTACCAGTTACACAAGGCAACCTAAATGTTCTACACCCTCCTCTTCCTCTACTCCTTAAACATCTATCCCGTCTTCTCCCCCTCACAAGAGAACGTATGTTTCTCAGACCTCCCCACCCAACTCCCCTCCAGAAACTTTTGAAGACATCTATAATTTCCTAGACATGACCCAAAAGAATTTATGCTCTCATCCACCCTCTAATCCCTCTATTCCTATTCCCTGTACATTCAAAGTATTTGCTGATATTCACGCTCCTCCCCCTCAAGTTTCCCCTACCCCTCTTCCCAACACCCCATCCTCTCCTTCTCAATGTGGACCATTCCCTCTTCATTTCCCATTATCCTTACCTCTCCCACCTGGATCCTCACATGAATCCCTTCTGTCCCACCAGTTTCCTTTTCCAGATCCCTCCTCTCCCAATATTCTTCTTGATTCGTCACCACCTCCAGTTCTCTTATCTCATTCTCTGGATTCTTCTCCTCCTACTTCTCCAACAGCCATTTCTACCTGTATTACTTGTTGATTGTTTCATAATAGCTCTTTTGCCAGTTTTCCTTAAACAATGTTCCTATTGCCTCTCCAGCCATGGAATCACTCCATTTCATCCAATTGCCCTATGCCCTTAACCCTATCCACTACTAATTGCCCTAGGCCCTTAATTAACCCACTCACGCTGGGTACATTTTGTAGCCAAAATCAAAAAATCCGTGCGGCTACAAAAATCGGCGGGCGGAGCTTCCCCGGAGTCTGTCCGCCAGCCGGAGTGCGACTCCGACACAACGTCACACTGGCAGGATGCGCAGTGTTTATTTTTTTCAGGTGTCTCAGATATGGGACACCCGGCGTGATTGGGTTAACCCTTTTCCTTTACTTCATTTATACCCCCTCTTTACCCTTTTCCCAATCATACAATCCTATAACACTATAACCTTTGACATCTAACACATTTTATCCTAATCATTAACTCATTTTTACCCTTTTTGCCACAATAGTGCTATATGACCTTTGATGTCTAGCACACATATTTGTTTTAACCATTAACCATTATAAGGAACTCATGCCCTGGGGCATTGCTATGATTGGCTATTGTTTTGTATAAAGGGTAAATATTAGCACATAAAAATGTCACGCACTGCTCATGTGAATTTGTAAGTAACCTTCATTCTTGTTCATGAGAACAGACTCCTAGTGTCAGCTACTCACATTCTTTTGTTGCTCTGCCAGTGCGGTACTGCTTCTTTGAGTATGTAAAAACATTAAAATCATATTTCCCTACAAGCAATATAAACAAAAATCACATCACTTTCTTGATGTGGTGTGGCAAGTGCTATGCACGAACCATGTCTGAAAAACACCCTGCAGACAAGCCCAGTTGGCCACACATTCTCCTTAGAGCAGAGGCCAAGTGAATCCCATATTCTCCCAGAGCCAATGGTTACACTACATTATTTAGATGGACTTATTACTCTTGAGATTTTCAAGGTCACAAAATAAACCAACTTCTTTAAAGCTAAAACCTTAGCTTATTTTCTTCCATTGCACTGTAGTATTAGACCTTATATATGTTACAAATTTCCAAACTCAAGAAATCACTTTCCCATTCTAGTTCACAGCTGCAAGTGCAGAAACAGCCTGGCATATGGACAATAAGACGCAGAACCATCCTCCACGAGAACGTAAAAGAAAGTCGAGATGGGATGACTGAGAGATTGGAGGAGCTGAAGAATTGCGCTTGTGTTTGTGTTCATTCATCCCATAGGTGGATATTATAGTAAATACTCCAGGTATCAATAAATAAAAACATGGAATACATCACAAACTGACATTTCTGTTTTACCATTTCCTACTCAAATAATTCCAGAATAACCATAAAAAAATTGATAATACATCTTTACCTATGCAATCCCTTTGGTTTAGAATGGTGGTTGACTCAAATTTCTTTGCAACAGTGATGCAGTATTTAAGACCGGCAACTTTTTGCTACACATTTTGGTACTTGGACATATGATGGCCTTTGAAAAGTCAGTCTGTGCTGTCTTGTAATTCTTGAGGCTTGTGATAGAGAGGTTGCTAGATTGTAGGGTTTTAGTTCAAAGCACCAAGTCTCCCTCTTGCTGATATTCATGCAAATACTTTCCAAAATCCAACAGTCACTGATTTTATGAATTGATTTCACATAATCTGATGGTAGTTTCATCTATGTTTGTCAAGTAATTTTGATATATGTGTTGTGAGGTTTCTTGTTATAATTATAAGCTAATGATAGGTTTTGAACATCACATAAGATTCACATCTTTTTCAAGCACCACCTGAAATATTTTGTAGTATTATATTTGAATTTAAATTATTAGAAAATTATAGTGCAGTCACTAATATTTTAAATGGGGGAAATATCCTTTCTTGTACACACTGATATAGGAGAGTCATTGTTGAATTACACACAAAGTTCCTGTATATGGCATTATTAGTTGTGGGAAGGGACAGATGATTTTATTGTACAGATGGTTTGTTTTTTATCCATGCTATTTTCAGCATTTGTGCATATTTTATGTGACTTTTGAGTTTTTACAAGGTCCAGTATCCAATTTTTTAATCTCATTATTTTCATACTTTAATAATGATAATCATATAATGGAACTTATGAAATTAGAATTTCTTACTTTGTATCTGAGGAGATTAGAAATGATTAGTCAGTCTGGAGTGCACTGTATATAACATGCATCCATTGTAGGATTTTGTATAGGGTTGCATTTTGAAACTGAATAAAGATTTAAATTCTTGGTTAAGAGTAAATGTCACTTGGTTCTCAACACTGCAAGAGGAAGGGTGTAGAAGCTGGTGTATAGTGAAAACTACTTTTTTATGAGTCAAGTGCAAATATGCAAGTGTATATTCTTTATAGGCATCATAAGCAAAGTACTTTTTTGATAATGTGTTTGGCAAGCAAGTTATCACATAAAAATAACTTGATTTGGAAGAAGTACATACTATTTTTTCTGGAATATACACAAAATCTTTTATATTTCAGTGAGGGGAGTAATGTTACTGATATGTGAGTTCTCAGCTGTACTGCCATCTGTTATATGTACAGTGTGTAATGAAGGAAACAGGATCTGAACCTCTTCCCTTTTTATCCTGAATATTTTTTTTCTCTCCCTTCCTGACTTTTATGTTTCAACAGTAAAACTCAGTTACTGACTTTTCTTGATTGTACATCTTTTTATGTGGATGAAAAGTTGTTTAGAAGAAAAAATAAAATTTAGCCACAGGGGGAAGAATGAGAAAAAATACTGTTGAATGTGGGGGGGGAAATCTGGTCTTGCATATGTAATACTTTACATATGCAAGTAATAAACTGTTGTGAACATTATTAAATTAACCATCTTTTCATGTATGTTTTTATGATAAATTTCCAGCATCATACCCTAAATAATAACTGTCATATAAAGACGAAAGTGTACAACAAACAGAGAAAACTATACAGAAAAACATACAATATGGTTTGAAAATAGGTGAGAGCAGGCATTTTCATATTTCTATAACACAATGAGTATTTACATTTTTGTTATTGATAATAAATAGTATTTACATGTCAGAACGAGAAAGAAAGCTTGTAAGATAAAGTGCTAAATACATGTCAGTTAATGTGTGTAACTAAGTCATCTTACAATATATATTTCTGTTGATGTGCACTTCTACATATGACATTTCTTGTAGGATTTAGACTTGAAGTAAGATTATCACAGCTGACAAATTTAAATAAATTTCTGTATAAACAAAAGTAATAAGGTTCCCAAACTTTTCCCTCTTTTTTGTATATTTAGTGATCTTTTAGTATGAAAATAATTTTAGAAAAAGTTGCTTATGAAATATTGCTCCACTCATTGTTACATGTAGATACACATATAACATTTGCATTAGGAGGGAGACTTGATTAATTTGATGTTTTGATTATTGGGAATTTCCAGTATGATGCATACTGGAAAAGGCAGTTTTTATTTTCTTTTTATTTATTTTTTAATTGTCATTTTTTATAATCAAATTTCAGATAGCATTACCATAAACCCTCCATCAGACATTGGTGTTCCTAAATCTAATAGTCAATTAAGTCAGATTTTTCTCTTATAGCATTTATAGACCCAAGATTGACTTTTTCCTGGTGGAGAGTGAGTGTTCCCAAATGCTAACATTTTCACTCACATATTTAGCTTACAAGGATACTGAATGTGTGTAATAGAATATGGTATGAAAACCTACCTAAAAACTCTGTGAATATGCATAGGTGTGTGAATGATGTGTATACTATTTGTAAGTGAATGTAGTCTACTACAAAGGGTGCTTGATATGTGCAGAGTTCATAGACGAAAATTGAAATAATGGACAGAAATACAACTCTGGTACTTACTTCAGGGGCCTTTATACATATACTTGAGTCATATCTGACTATATATGGACATATTGAAAGAACAGATC
The DNA here is from genome assembly GCF_042767895.1 of Penaeus vannamei. NCBI lineage: Eukaryota > Metazoa > Arthropoda > Malacostraca > Decapoda > Penaeidae > Penaeus > Penaeus vannamei. The sequence continues at coordinate 12,807,554 of NC_091576.1, forward strand.
TTATATAGGTAACTAGTAAAATGGTTTTAAAAAATCCACCATCTTAAGTAAATTTCAGGCTCTTTTATGATGTTTTTCATTTGATTATGACAGTAACTTACCAAGCCAGTACACAAGATGTTTATGAAATTTCTTATACATTTTCCATATAATAAAAGCAGTAAATAATTTAGTTTCCATACTGCCTTGATGAATGCTTTACTGGAAAACCTATATTGCAGTATCAGTAACATGTCAGTGTTTAGTACTGGTCTGTTGGATAACAAAATGAGAATGCACTCTTCTATTCAAAGGACAGATGCTGATGAAAATTATACAAACATAAAAGTATTTTCCTGATTGCCAAAATACTATGAAGGATGACAGCACAGTATAAGTGAACTAGATGAGTTAATTAATTACTAAAGTCATATTCATTTACATACATAGTAGAACTAATCCTGATGAACTATTAGTTAATTCACATCTGGTTGACATAGTGAATTTCTGTAAGTAGTCATCTTACCATTATGCAGTCATAACATCACATACAGTAATGACCAATGAAAATTTGAAACATGCTACTACGGTTAGATTAGAGTTGCTTCTGTAGAACCCCATACAATGTATTGCCCAAAACTGGTAAATCATAGATTAAAAACAAACACAGATGACAACTGCTAATATTTACATCCATGCTTTTCTACTCCATCAGCCCTTTACCAATTTGCAGCCAGCCACAGGTTAGTTTATTAATTTATTTATGATTATTATTTTCTTTTTTCACCATTATTGTTTTTAACTTGTTTTGTCATCACTGTGTCCTTTCATGCTTCAGCTGTTTCATTATCACCATAAAAGGCCAAACATTCAATAAGTGTGAGTATCATTAATTGAAATAGCAAAGACTTTTCCAGGTAAACCTAATATGAAAAGTGCAGATTTATCTAATATGTCAAACTTAAGAAGCTAGTTAGACAGATGAGAACTGGCTTTAAAGCCCTATCAAGTTTTCATCTTTATAAGAGATAGTTTTTTACCCCTTAAGGGATGCAGTGACTTGCAATCAAATGCTAATGTTGGATTTCAGTGCACTGAACAGGCACTTCTACCTATTCAGATTCCATTTGCATGAAAGATGGGTTGCATTTCTGGAATCTTAACACATTAAGATCTACATAATTAGACGAAAACAACACAGTTATATTTCAGCATACTGTGGGAAATACTGGTACAGTTTGCTGTGTGTCTTACATATCCACATCCAAGGATTCCTGAATATAAGATGCACATAGATTATTTGTCATTTGAATACTTATTTTGATCTAGTAGATACAAGATGTACCAAATGGAAACCTGACAACCTATTTGCTGTCACATTCTATGCTTGCTCCTTCTCACTATTTTGCTTGTAAGAGAATTTGTGAGAAACATGAAAATGCTCTGCGCTATCTGAATTTTTTCCACACTACTTTCATATGGCTTCCATGTGAATATAAAAAGTCTTGATGATAATAGTAATAATAGAAGGAATGATGCTAATGGCTAATAAAAGTGATATTGATCATTATTAAAATAATCACCATCATCATTCTGATAATTTTGGTCATTATTATGTGAATCATAATTTGATTACAAAAATTCCATCCAAAAAAATATAATAATGATAATTATAATAGTAATAATGATAATAATGAAAATGATAATAATAATGATCATAACAATAATGATAACAACAACAATAATAATGATACCAGTAATAATAATATATCAGAATGACCCTTTCGCTTGGGATACATTGGATGAAGTTGGTGACAACATGAGCCATTATTGTTATCATGGTGTAATGTATAGAACAACAGTATACGTCAGGCTACAGTCTCTTTGTTGTTTTTAGCTTTGAGAATATTAATGAACAACTCTCGGCTTACATTTCTTCAAAGTTATTGGACGAGATAATGCTTTCTTATATGAAAGATATGCTCAGAACATAAGAGAGCATTGCTTGATGAGAAGCTTGGCCTGATCTACTAACTTCACAGCTATTCATCTCTCTCATTCAGAGAATGACACATTAATAGAAAAAAATATGATAATAGGATGAAATATTTTCATATTTATGTATTCTAGTCTGCAAAAGTTTCATTCATGAGCATTGTCTTTAGTTATAAATATGGTTCCATTTCTAATTGCATGTCCACTTTCAAACTTTAATACAGCTGAAGGTATGAGGGAGTAATTGCATATGACAATGTAATGGGATGTTAAAATGCAAATGCAGAATTGAAAACAAAAATGCCAACCTTTCCAGACTTTTGCATCATTTGTATTTGCCTTTCTAAGTACTGTATGGCCTTTATTTTGAATATAATTCATGACCATTAATGGAATTTCATAGTGTATAGAAATGGTATGACATAGACAGACAGATTACTTTAAAATGATTGTTTTGCAATGGCAGAAAAACGATTTCTGTTATTCTTCAACAAAAATTCTGGAATTTTTCAGTTAATGTATGCATATATACTCCATTTTTACATACTCATAGGTTTTAACTTTTCCCTAAGAAAACCTATAACATTTACTGATTAATAGCTTAAAATACAGACATCAAAAATTACATTTGGATTAGAATCTACAAGCAGCATTTAGGCTAGTCACCATTTTCCTCATTCCCTGATACTCTATGGATTCTAAAAGCGGTTCTCTTTATCACATTTCTACTTTATCAGAGTTGGGGTTAATTCAATGTGTGTTTCATTTACTAAGCAGTTCACTCTACTACTTTAATCATCCCACATATGAGTACTCTACAACTCCCACACAGTGTTACCAACTCACATGACAAAAAACTAAATTATTAAAAATATATATTTTAAAAAGGTGAACATAATTAAGTAGTCACAAACCTTTTGTTAACACACACACATTTTCATTTCTTGATAAATTGATAATGTATGACAATATGAACAAAAATGTGTACATATAGAAAATATGAAACACTAACAGAACAGGAACAGCATAAAAAATGTCATTTCAAATTCATCAAGGGTTCTTCATTAGATATATAAAGATATATGAAGCAAAATTTTAATGTTTTACTACACATGAGGAATACTTGGCAGGCTCAAAAGAGAATGTGTTTATTCTTTATGTATGACAATGTCATCTGATGTTTATATGAGGTAGACTTTTCCTGCAATTTTTACCTAGATAAACATTGCACAGGAAATACTGTATCTTGAGATGTAACATTTGTAATAAATATTTATAAATTTGCTTTGGAAACCTTCCCGTCTATGGAAGTTCACATCATAAAGGGTCATATATTATCTTGTGCTTTGTATATTTTATAAATGAAATACCCAGCATTTAAGAATGCCAAAATGTAAAGTTTTATATTATGTATGCTATTTCATTTTGAATGTTCTGTAATAATATAGATGTTGACATTTATAATTCCATAAATCAAGTAATACTATCAACTTTTGTTACAAAACTTTCTCTGAAGAATAAGATAATATACTTTTTAAGGTAAAAATACAAAATATTAAGTAATACATTGTGTAATGCTGCAATATCTTCTATTATTCAGTGCATGATAGGATTGGTAATATACTTTATTGCTATCAAAGTGTATACATTTCTTCTCACAGGTTTTGAAGTCTTTCTGCCAAAGTAAATAGAAGAAAGTGGCCTATTAAAGAGTAACGTCAAAAACCAATAAGAAATAGGAATTATAGGAAAGAATGGTGATAATGGTGAAAGGTAATGTAAAAGTAGTATGTTAAAAAATATCATATTCATGTATGTTTTTCTAAATTAAAAGTCAAAGGTGGTTTTTGGATACTGCTATTGTAATCATATTTGTTTTCCTCCATAGATATACTATCGTAAGCAAATACTTTTTATCATTAATACATCTATTCATCTATTTGGTTTGAATAATGCTTTCCATTATATACATGAAACACAATGAATCACACTAATTTCTCTATATAAGAAACCTCATATGAAGGCAAGTTATTTTTAAAGCTTGTGATAAGTATGGCTACCACATCAAGACTGTAAATGACCAAAATCTGATGTAGAATTTGTGTAAAGAATTTTGTTTTGTTTGAAAAGCTGAGACCACTGAATATGAAACTAATATACTGTAGCATTATTTAGATGTTTTTGTGGCCTACTTACTACTTTCTGAAGTGGGTATTAGCAAATTTCAGTATTGCTTTAAGTCTAAGAATACATTTTTTTCTCTGTCTACTGCATGTTACAAACCATATCACACTTCTGCTGCTCACAACCTCAACAGAGCTCTTGCTTATTACTCTTCCTGGAGAACAGCATTCTCCAAAGTAATGACTGTAATACTTCAGAGGAGTGAAGGTTGACTTCAACCATTCACAGGCATTTGAGCATTGATATTCTGAAGATTTCCTCCTATTATGAAAGTGGATGATTGCCTATTGTTACACCTTATTTAAAGATTTCACTTATTTATTTAACTCTTATTTGTATATATATATATATATAAAACATGAATACCATATGTTTGAAACTGGGGAACAACTGAATTAATGTCCCTGACTGGCTGGCAATCCATACTCTGTACTCACTTTTGTATTTTTTGTGTTTTGTACATTAAATTTTTAAAAATGTATTCTAGTCTACTACCACTACAATACATTCCAGTGTTTAACTGCAGAATGCAATTAAATAAGTTGGGCGTATAGCCTGGTGAGGCTATACTGCACAGTGAAACCAGATATCAGTGTCCAATATTGAAATCTAAAGCTACATTATTATTCTACAAATGTTACCATATCTTAGTATCATCTGCATCGGTTAGAGGTAGTTACTAGTCTGCAAGTTGTATATGAATATGAATATATAATTTTTGTATTGAAATTTGTCAACCAGTGGTGGTCTCTTTTTTTACTTACATTCATATGAGATAGAGTTTTGTTAGCCATAACAGTTATTTGTATATGAATGAAAAGTGTATCAAGGTATAAAAAAAATGTATATATCATCTCTTAACTTTATTACAGAATATGAATAAATGTAATTTTTAAATTTATATTCTTGTAAAGTAAAATCGTTTTAGGGGAAATAGGAAATGTTCATGCTAAAGGAAAAATACATATGGAAATAGATATCAGATTCCCATAATTAAGGCATATAGATATTTTTCCCCATTTATTTTCATACCCAATTCTTCATTAAATAATTAAAGTCCTATTTGGAGATGACTTTGAAAACATATATTTTATTTGAAATGTCTTTTTTCTCAACTCCATTCAATTGTATGGATCTGATAAATTTTCAACAGGATTGTTATAAAGACAATTTACTATCCTACTTGAGACAATAATGCTAGTATGTGTTTGATGACTAGTGTCTGCTTCCTTTATCTTGTGAGTTTGGACTGACTTTGTTAAAAACTATCTAGGGTATGTTGACCTGTACTCTTATGAAAACATTAAAGTAGTTAATACATGAAGTTCTTATTTATTTATCACATGACATAAAAAAAATCTACAGTACTGAATATCAAGTAATCATACCTTGTAACATCTCAGTAAACTCTCTCATTTATGGTAGCTATTGTTTTGACTAGATATGGGGATGCATTTCAGATAAAAATCTTAATTTTCTACTCTCTCTCTCTCTCTCTCTCTCTCTCTCTCTCTCTCTCTCTCTCTCTCTCTCTCTCTCTCTCTCTCTCTCTCTCTCTCTCTCTCTCTCTCTCTCTCTCTCTCTCTCTCTCTCTCTCTCTCTCTCTCTCTCTCTCTCCCTCTCTCTCTCTCCACACACACACACATACACG
>NC_091576.1:12823362-12830862 GCF_042767895.1 Penaeus vannamei
ATGGGATTGGGTTAGAAGGAAATCCAATAAAATAAAAGTCCAAGAAGGTGGGTGACAAGACGTAGTGTACGAAGTTGCCAAGAGATGGCGCTCTCAGAGTCCCGGTGACGTCACGCCTCAGTCAGTGCGTTGCCGTTGGCGAGTGAGGAAGTGTCTTTGTCTCGCGTCTTTTTTCAAAGGTGGTGGCGATCCGCTAGTGTTCCTTTCCCTTTCCCCCTTTCCCCCCCTCTCTCGCGCGTGTGCCCAAGCAAGGGGCGTGTGTTTGATTATGTGTGGTGCTCAATAGTAGCCATTATGTTTCGGTGTATCCCCATCTTCAAGGGATGTAACAGGCATGTGGAATACGTGGATAAGCGGCACTGCTCGCTGGGAAGTGTTCCCGACGACATTATGCGCTACGCCCGCAGCCTCGAGGAGGTGCTGCTCGACGCCAACCACATCCGCGATCTTCCCAAGGTGAGGCCGAGGCTCCAGGGGCTCCGCAGGGAAGGAAGCCCGGGGAGGGAGGGCGGGGGTTTCTCGCTGGGCAGCTTGGGGCTTATTCGCTGGCTCGTCTTGGGCGGTGGCGTCTTTTTAAAATCTACCTGCTTGGGCTCCTCGCTCACCTCCGGGTTATCTTGCTCTCTCAGAGGTTGAATTGGAGGTGTTTGCTGGATTTTTTGTTATTCATTTTAGCTCCATTCTCATTTGGCCTCATTGGCTAGGTCATCACAGGGGAATTAAAAGAAATTGTGAAAGAAATTTTAGCAAGGTTCATACACCCATTCATGTTTTTTGTTTTTTTTCCTCCAAATGCGTATTGTGATTCAAAGGAAACTCTATCTTAGCACAAAGCCACAATACCCAACACTGGTATTATTCCCGGGTCTCATCGGCCGTAACTGATTTTACTAACCCTGTATGATATCTTGATTGCGTGTCTTATGATTTTTGTAGTGTTTGTGGAAGCTGCAACGCAAAATTATAGATATTTAATTTTCTTCTATGTCAAAAATTTATCTTAGCATCTGATATGATCTCATTTAATGAAAACATTTGAAATTATAATTGAAGATATTTTTTATGTTTTATTTATTATTATTATGTTTTAATAGTTATTGTTGATACAAGAGTGAATCATAATTTGGTGACTCATGGTGTAAATGACAGCAAGAGAACAACACTTGTTCAGCAGTTTGACAGTGCCGTATCAAATGTTACATTGAGTCATCTCAGATATTTTAAAGGCGTATTAAAGCCTAGAGATAAAAACAAATGTACACGCCTTAGGGTGGGGATGCTTTATGAGGCGTTTGGAATGTGTGTCTGATTGTATTGTTGTCCATAATTTGAGGCATTATGGGGTTATTTGCATAGCATTGTAAAAGGTCTATGGTCATCATTTTTCTTGTTAAGTTTGTGGGCCATCATGCCTGCTAGTAGATGAATGTATGTATTTTTGTATATGAAGTGTTCTTGTTTGTGTATTTATTGGTAATTTTTTTTATTGCAGAAAGATGAAAAATTAAATTGTGTAGATGTCTTATGTTTGACAAAATTTTGAGAAACATTTGATAGTTATTTTTCTCCTATTTGATATTTTATTTACCTTTGCAGGTAATTTGCAAAGGATATAAGTGACTAGTTCACAAGTGTGATAATAAAGGATCTCCTGTGTAGGTTGGCACACATGACCCCTAATCTTGGCTTTTACTGTATTTATCTTTTTTTCTTACAAATTGCTACTTCACAAATTATAGTGGTGTAAGCTAATTATTAAAATAGTCTGATCCATTGGGTTATGAACAAGCACTGATTGTAAGACCTGGGATAGGAGAACTTTGTATGGCATACATTGAAATGTTCATAGGATGAAGAGAAGTAGCACATGAGATATCATTGACGTCTTGTTGTTACTGTGAGAAAGACAGTATTTTGGGTTATCTAGAATTCTGGATCCACAGATCTATAATGAGAGGGTTCTCACAGAAGGCATAAATCAGGAGTTTATAATTGTCCTATGTCAAAGTCTTTTTATACTACGAGAGCTCTATCAGATTATTTATGTGTCAGATAGGTAATTGTTATACTTACTAATGTCTTTCTAGGAGGGAGTGATAACATCCAGATGATAAGATTTGAGGGAAAATCATAGACAAGGAAATGTAACTGGGGTTAGAATACTTGAATTTTGCATCAAATGAGCCAGTGAGAGCAATCTGATTGGTTGATTCATTTATATAATGTGCTGCTTTTGGAATTAGCCAGAATAGGATAGCTTCAAGTGACACTGCTGCCGTCATTCTTCATGCTATGGCAAAAAACAATAAACTTCTGCTGTGTATGTTCTGTAAGATGTAGCTTGGACTGGTTGTATTTTTAAAGTATATTACCAAGAAGGTGTACAAGTTAAACGTTGCAGGAAGGTTTGTGGCAGTTATCATCACTTGATGTTTTGATCAGTAGACTTTGATAAGTGATTGTAGGCTTACCTTTATTCTGCACAACTTGTCTTTTGCAGGTGATGACAAATTTGTGTGTTTTTTATGGCCATTACATTATTATTTTTAAAAAATAATGTCTCCCATTCCGAATAATGATTGTTACTTTTCTTCAAATGATTCCTTTACATGCAAGTTGCTGCTTATAATAACCATACAGTCTTTCATATTTTAACATAATAAAAAATTAAAAGTGACATTGGCCTAGTTGCATATTATTATGACTTGATAGCTGTGAATTTATGATATCCTTTACAATTCAAATTGAAAAAATTTAAAGTTTGCTATTTGCTATATGATAAAGTAGATGTAATTAAAGGTGTTCATGATACAAGATAGTATTCTTTCCTTGTCTTGAAAACCCTGAGTTAAAAAAATGATAGTATTAAAAAGTTCAATAAGATCAATAAAATGTTTGTTCAGTCTCTTGGTCCTTGACATTACACTATAACCCCCCCCCCCCATTTTGAACCTTACGGGTCAGGGGTGTACAAGTCAGAATTTGATCTATATTTGGTTTACTGATTGATATAATGAGAATCACTGTGCACTAATAAAAAGCCAAAGCCTGAACTCCATCACATATGCATGACATCAGAGATTTGAGATGAGAAATCACTGTCTTGATTGTTATATAATGTGATTTACAATTTCAGATGCAAAGATGATCATTGTGATCAGCATATGAGGTGGATATCTTTCTGGGGCAGGGATCAACCTTGTTTGATGTAGAACCCAGAAGTCATGAATCTGAATTAATGGCATTAAATAGAAATGATGATAAGGAAACATAATGAACAAGACTTGTTTATTTTATGTAAGCAATATATAATGTGTCTCAGCAATAATTCTGAGAGCTAATGTGCTGTGTTGCTTGAAAATGTCTCAACATTAGGTAACAGGCTGACCAAAGGAAGATGGCTACAGATGGGATCCAACCTGTAGGGCAAAGGTTGCCAACCCTTTTTGTATTATCTAGATAACTTTGATAAATTGGGGGGATATTTACTTATTTATTGACCCTAATTTTCTTAAAAGTTGGATATGCAGAGAAGCCTCCTGAATTAGATGAAACAAAAGTTGAAGAAAGGAAAGATATGCTTTGGTGTAGGATTTTTATGATGGCTTTGGAAACAAACATAGTTTGTAGTCACTGTTCCTGTTTATGGGCTCCAGTATTAGTTTTTGCCTTGAGAATAATCCCTGCCCATCCTAACTTTGAATGCTGGTCATTGCCTTGCCTCCAGACAGGAGTTGGACATTCATAAGTAGCCCTGTTTGAATACATACAAGTGCTTGGTAACCTACACTCTTACAAAGGGTATTAGTCAGTATTACGTTCTAACTCAACAAAGCTTTGTGACATATCGTTAACATAATGTAGTTCACTCAAACTCAGAAATTCTTTATAAGTTTATCTTTGTTATTTATCATTATGTCTACTTACCTTATTGTAAATTGCTACTCTGGAAAAAATATGATGCAGAATCTTACCCACTTATGCACATTATGTTGCTGTCTTATAAGTCACAGTCCCTGCAATCTTTGCATTTTGTTTGCACAACTTTTTGTCTCTACAGTCTAAATATTATTATGGTTTGGTTATTATTCAATATGACATGCATTTTTCCTTCTTTTTCTGACAGTCTTTGGATAGAAGATGAATGGGGTTGCAGGGCGTGGTTTAAGACGAACAAGTTGAAATGTTGGTCTTTTTTATTGGAAGTTACAGTGCAAAGTGATAATATTAATGATTTAGAAATGAAAGTATCTTTTGGCAAGTATATTATTGACAAACTACAGGGTTTTGTAGTTGGAAACCAACTTGATTGCCATAGATTTTGTAGGAAGAAAGTCAAGTGTATGTTATGTTTGAGTGAGTGAGCAGAGTGGAGTGAATGAGTGAATAAGCAGAATATAGTGAATGAGTGAGTGAGCAGAGTGTAGTGAATGAGTGAGTAAGCAGAGTATAGTGAATGAGTGAGTAAGCAGAGTGTAGTGAATGAGTGAGTAAGCAGAGTATAGTGAGTGAGTTAGCAGTGGAGTGAATGAGTGAGTAAGCAGAGTGTCTGAGTGAGTGAGTAAGCAGAGTAGAGTGAGGGAGTGAGTAAGCAGAGTGGAGTGAGGGAGTGAGGAAGCAGAGTGGAGTGAGGGAGTGAGTAAGCATGGTGGAGTGAGTGAGTAAGTACAGGGGTAGATTTATGATACTTAAACTTATTTTTTCTGAATTTCAAGTAATGCTGTGTTGCTGCTGTCTAAGCATGATATAGATTTTGTAATTGATTTTATATATATATATATTTTTTTTCTCTCTCTCTCTCTCTCTCTCTCTCTCTCTCTCATTTTGCTGATGTTTGGTTAAGGGTAATTTTTGCCACGATGGACAGTAGTAAGTCAAGTAATATTGATATAGTGGTTTGTAATGCAGTTATAAGATGACAAGGGAAAACGAAATTTGTTTTGTGATAAATATATATGGAGTGCATTGTGATGTCTTTACATCTTATCCTATTTATGAGTCGTAGTTTTTAGAGGGTCAGTTATTAAATTGTGTGATCACTCATTGATCATAAGATGTAACTTTTAAGTTTAGCATGATGAACAATTTATTGAAGTTTTGTGGTGAAAAGTAACATGTTTTTGACACAATTCCCAGAGCATTTAGTAATTTAGTGTCTAAAAACATTCGTTCCGGCAGAATACACTTTGTTAAATAATGATGGGAAGGTTTCTAGATTCCTCAGAAAATGCTATTGGTTGTGATTATGATTAATGGGTATTATTTAGTGTTTAACACAGTGGAAGTTGTGGGTCTGTTAACATTAGTTAGGAATTATTCACGGCAGATCAGTTTATTGTTATGACATGATTTCAAATCCTAACACAGTTTGCATGGCCTTTGCAGATGATTTTTTCCCCACTCCATTCATTTGGTTTCATTCGGTCTACATGCCATATGCCATAATATCATTGTAGTATAATTTTATTGTTACTATTACTATTCCTTTATTGTTATTATTCTGTACCATTATCATTGCTGTTATTATCACAGTTTTTAGTAGAAGTAGAAGTAGAACCCATTGTGTTTAATGTTTATTTATTTTAACAGTTCATTGCGTTATTTGCAATCTCATCAGTGGAGAGTAGGTCATTTTCATTGTGTTAATTATGTTAGTATTATTGTTTTTGATAATAACAATGATTGTCATCTTTGTCATTGTTATTACTATTGTTATTGCCCTTGTCATATTCAGTGCATGTAGCCTTAATCATCCGTTGCTGTTTTCCTAGATGTTTTTGTTGCCATTATTGTCATTTTGTGACTGTTACTATTATTGTATTCAGTTTATTATAATTTGATTTGTTTTTTTGTTAATTGTTACTTTTATAGTCATTGTTCTTATTGTCAGTTATATTTATGCTTGCCATTGTCATACTTTTTTCTATATATATTTTTATTGATATTATTATTTTCTTTTTTTGTCATTGTTTTTATTGTAATTGTTATTAATATTAGTAGTTGTAGTGGTGGTATTAGTAGCAGCAGAAGCAGATAAATGTTCATCTCTATGATTATCATCGCCATCGCGCGATGTTTACCGTACGAGGCAACTTGACTCAACACCATCGACTCCCGGCGTATGCTGACAGCCAGTGCCAGGGGCTGCTGCCGCAACACCAGCCGAAATGTGCTTCGTTGATTGGCCTGCATAAATAGATCAGCGTTGCTTATCTTCGCGGCATTATTGACAGTTCCAGTAAACAAAGTTAAACTGTAATTTCTTAACCAGAAAAGCTAATTGCATACCGATGGTAATTTACCTCCCAAACTGGATTAAAACGTCACGGATTTTTTTTTTTGTGTGTGTGTGTGGGAGGGGATGGGGGAGGGTATCTCGGGTCATTAAGCAAAGTTTTCACTTCCACTCAGGGAGAGTTTGGGGGAATTATTATTTTTTATTTGTTTGTTTTGTTTATTTGATTATCCCGTTTCCATTAGTCTGAGTATGTGCGGAGCTCCCGCCCCCCTTCCCCCATCGGCGCACACATGACTGGTTAAGAGGAAATTATGCAAATGTATGAGATGGGGAGATAAGAGCGAACGAATTAATCAGTATGATTAAGTGGAAATTGAGTGGAGATTAGCGTTGAACAAGTTGCCTTGACGTATCAACACGCTCGTATTAAAAATCACTGGCAGGCAAACTATTGGCTAAGAGGGAAAGAAAGAAAAAAAGAAACGACTTGAACTCAAACGGAATCTACCAGGAAGCTCGGACATTTCGCCTTCCACAAGTCATTATGACAGGAGGCCGTTGAAAGCGGCAGCAGGACGGGCGAATGAATGGGCCGCCCGCCCCGTCGTCGCTCCGGTCGGCTCGCGCCCTTGCTTACCTGCCCCTTTTCAATGGGAGGGGTGACGGCAGATTGCGGGCCCGTCGACAGAGGCGGGCTTGATTTGATGGGAATTAGCGTTTTCCGTCTTTCTTTTTGCTTTTTTGTGGGGGTGGGGGATGAAGAGTGAATGACACGCTAGGAAATGGGACGTGGGGTTGATTGTGTATTAGTGCTTGCAGAGGTGTTAAGCCTGTATGGTTTGGTGGGAAGAGGAGGAGGGAGAGAGAGAGAATAAAAGTGAAAGGGAAAATAAACAAGCGTAACGATGTCGTCGCAAGATCTGCCGCCACGGGTTGCGAGAGAGAGCTCAGGGCAGCCCAGGTGTTGCCGGCGACTCTATGCATGGCCATGGCCGGAGCGACGGACGAAGACTGTGGCCGCGAGGTGAAGCAACACCTGGGCGACTGGGCGGCTCTGCGGCAAGCCTTGAGAAGGAGCTGGACGGCGGCGGCAGCGGGTGGCGGTGGGCGGCGAGCTCTCTCCATTAAGCTGCCTGTTCGTAGTCGCCCAGAACGGGATGCGGGGAGAGATGTCCTTGTGTGTAGAATTGGAGCTTCCGTATTATTTGTTTTACTTGAGTGTGTCTGTCTGTCTGCACGTGCGTTTGTGCGCGGATGTGCGT
>NC_091576.1:12843362-12853362 GCF_042767895.1 Penaeus vannamei
GTTGGTCGGGGGGTATGAATCTCAGCATTTTTCGTGTGGCCTTCGATATCATGTTGCATTTGCCTGTCCGGCTATCTCCTCTTTGTGGTAACCAGTGCGGGGATTGTATTAAATCTGGCCTTCTATGCTGTTAGTTTGCCGGTATTTTTAAACAGTACATAGCCAATTCATGATTATTCAACCGCAGGTGGCCTCCACTTGGCCTCAGTTCGCTTTGGGTCGGTTAGCGCCGTCGGCCGGAAGGTCTGACTCGCTTCTCTTTTCTCCTCGCCTGTCTCTAGTTCTCTTCATGAGTTCCTCTTTTCTTTAGTCTCGCTATCAGCACCTTTTTTTGGCATCACATTTATCAGTCCAAAACCTGCTGCATATGTGATCTCTCCTTTGTGCTCTCTTTACTCTTATGTATTTTCTTCTCTTCTCTAGTTGTTCCTTGTGCTACATCATCCCCTATTTCTCTCCGTCCACTTCACTTTCACCTTTTCTCTTCTCCATCGTGTCCACGCCCCCTCTCCTCCCAGCCCTCGGCCTCGGCCTCCTTCGCGCCGTCGCCGCCGGCCGCCATTCCTGCGCCCCTCCCCGCGACCCCCCCCCCCCCCCACACACACACACACACAGACACACGGGCGTCTCGGCTGGCAGTCCTGATTTTCACTCCTGTTATCTGATTACTATTTTTATGCTACTACTGATAATAGTGATGATTATAATGATAATACGAATGATAACGATGATCTTAATGATAAGAACAATAATGAAAATATTCATAATGAGGATGATAATAACAAGGATAATGATAATGACAATAATGATTATAATGACAATGACAACAATGATACTACTTCTACTGCTACTGATAATAATAATGCTAATGATAATGATAATGATAATGATGAAGGTAATAATAATAATAATGATAATTATAATTATATTACTAATGCTGATAATGGTAATAGTGATGATAATAGCAACGATGATGATGATGGTACTACTACTACTACTACTACTACTAAAAATAAAATCATATAATTGCTATTATAAATAATAGCATTGCTATTATTTATTTATCATTAGTATGGATTGTTATTATTAAATGTAATTATTAAATATTTATTAATATTAGTAATAATTGTAGTAGTATTAGTGGTAATGCAGTAGTGTTATTTTTTGTGTTATCGTTGCCATAATTATCGCTAACGGTGTTATTTTATTATTATCCAAGTTGTTATCGTTTTTATTATCCATGCTCCTTCCGCGGGTGAGACGGCAGATTGTGGCGGCCTTGCTGGCGGCCTTGGCATCTTGGGGCACTGCGGCCCTTGTTTGGGACCTCTGGGCAGGGGCGGTATCTCCCACTTTCGCTGCTTTGGAACTCTCTCTCTCTCTCTCTCTCTCTCTCTCTCTCTCTCTCTCTCTCTCTCTCTCTCTCTCTCTCTCTCTCTCTCTCTCTCTCTCTCTCTCTCTCCCTCCCTCTCCCTCTCCCTCTCCCTCTCCCTCTCTCCCTCTCCCTCCCTCTCCCTCTCCCTCTCTTTCTCTCTCTCTCTCTCTCTCTCTCTCTCTCTCTCTCTCTCTCTCTCTCTCTCTCTCTCCCTCTCTCTCCCACTATCTGTCTGTCTCTCCGTTTCTCTTTCTCTCTCCCTCTCTCCCCCCTTCCACCATACGTCTTTCTTCCGCCTTCCTTCCATGCCCCCCTCTCTCTCTCCTCCATCTCTTACAGTCTTCTTACTTAGCAGTGTGCTTGCCTAATTACCCATTTACCTCTCTACCTCCTTGTCCACCTTCGTGCCCCGAGCGTTCGCCTTGCCCATCCTTCTCCCTCTTCATCTCTAACAGCTGACTTGCACAAAATATAGCGCATACGATGTAACTATTAGGTAAGATTGTATTTTCGTTTTCCTGTACAGTGAACAGGCGGTGAGGTGCAGTTCCCGCTCTGCCTCGTCTGTGTCTTCAGGGGTCGTGGAGGAGGCGGGTGAGGGTGGGGCGGGGGGAGGGGGCGGAGGCGGGCTGAGGAGTCTTAATCTTAAGAATGTAAAGGAGAAAGTTTACTATAAGGTACTCGGCCTGTCTGTGTGTGGGAGGGGGGAGTGGAGGGGTACCGGTGCGTGCGTGCGCGCGTCGGTTGTGCGGCCGTCTGTGAGTCATCACCGGTCCCTGTTGACCTCTATCTGCGTGTCTTTGTTTCCTTGTTTCTCTGCATCCCGCGATTTATGGCAGGGCTTGGAACGGATCGCGAGCCATTTACATATTCAGATGAGCGGAGTGACGAGGCCCGCCTTAGTGGCCCCCGATCCGAACAATTTTTGAGGCGCTCGCCCGTCTGCCCGGGTTCATTATACAGTGCCGGGGGCGTCGAGTGGCCCAGCCCGCGGGAAGGACTGCCTGAACAGGAATGGGAATTGTGGCAGACTGCGGAGCGGGCACGGGGGCGTCGCACAGTGGTTCATTTGGCCAAATTCATGGCCAAAACACATTCTTATAAAAATAGTGAAAATATTCATGTGAAGAAAGCAATTCAAGATTAATAAGAAACAGTACACTGCAGTGTTTTACGAGTTTTATAAATATATGAAAAAAAGAAAAACTATATGTGGTCTATATACATTATCAATGCCATGATCACAAGAGAAGGCTAATGATGTTAATGCAGCCATTAATAATATTAAATAGGACAAGAATTTCATTGAATATATAATTATCCAGATATACTCATTACATTAGACAATATAAATGACTTTAGTAAAACAGTAATACAACAAATGTTCAGCAATGTTAAGTCATGTTTTCAGATTATTAAGAAACAATAATAATTATATGATTATATTCAGTATGAATATCTTGCAGAAATCTGCAGATTTTCATAGTTCTTAAGAGGATATCCGTGCTAAACCATTTACGAACGAAATCAATAAGCGGGATTAATGAACGCGGCAAAGTCTCGAATGAAAACCATACATGCAATATTAAAAATAGCCTTCAAAGATGATAAGTAGACTCTTAGGCAATTGCCTCCTTCATAATGATACGTTTAGGTACTGCAATGGTAACATGATGACAGGAAACCACGGAATCAACAATGTAAAAAACGATAGGCCTACCTGGTAGATATAAGTCATACTGTCCATTTAGCTGGCATTTGATTAAGCGCGCTCACAAATCCTGCCTATTTTTATCGTTCTTAAAAAACGACACTTTAAAAGAATATATTGTTGATCAGTGGTAACTAAATAATAATCCTACGAAGTTTGATTGATGTACTCGAAATATAAATCAAACAAAAAAGTAGCGCTCCCTAGGTTATATGATTCTTAAACTTATTTTGCACAATTGCATTGCTTAAAAATGTAGTTAATGTGATCAGATTAAAACACTGAACCAGTGCAGTGTACTGTTTCTTATTAATCTTGAATTGCTTTCTTCACATGAATATTTTCACCATTTTTTATAAGAATGAGTTTTGTCCATGAATTTGACAAAATGGACCACTGTGCGTTGGCAGGATCCGGTTAGACGGCACTCAATGGAGCGAGTCGGTTTCTAGTTCGCCGCTTGGTGCCTTGGCGCGGCGGCGTCTTGCGAGGCTGGTTTGCACGGTGTTTGTTTGTTAGGCGAGGTCTACCAAGTGCGCGGCTCGTGGTCGACCCTCGACCTCTGCTTGTCGTCAGAAAGAAGAGTTTTTGTCTCGTGTTCCGGAAAAGCTCGGCGTTCTTTTCTCTTACGAGGATGGATAGAAACCACAATTTTTTCACCATTCACACTTACGTTTCCTTCGTTCCGAGAGAGGGAAAGGAGAGAGTGAGGGAGTGAGCGTGGAGAGGGCGAGTGAGGAGCGAAGTGTGTCGGGCAGGCGACCCGTGGGCCGATGTCTTGAGAGGGGGCGGGGGAGCAGGGTGGATAGTACATCCAAAACTTATGAATGGAGCCGAGTGTTGACGTGGATCGGGCGACGCAATTACGCCGTGGAGGTCGGAGTTATTTTTGCCGTCAAGTCCCAGACCCGCTTTATAGGTTGTGGGCGATTGATTGGAGGCGGCGGCGGCGGTTGGCGATAAGAATCACGCGAAAGTTTGATTTGCTCTTCATTTATTTGACTTTGATTTATTTGATGTTTCCTTCGTGTTGTTTAGATCCTGGCGGCGTCGAGGTCCAAAGGTTGAGTTGAAACTTTGTGAATTTGCTCCTGCTCTCATTCGCGGTGCACTGTCCTTTAAAGGACTTGCGGTTTCGCTTTGTTTTTGTTTGCTCTTAATTTTTTTTTTCTTTTTCTTTTTGGGAGGGCGAGGGGATTATTTGTTTACTCGGGAAGTGTCCGTTTATCTAAATGGAGATTGCAATTTTCTTTCGCTTTTCTGCCCCGATTTTTTTTCTCCCCTGCTCATTATTTCGTATTTATAGCTTGCTCTCTCTCTCTCTCTCTCTCTCTCTCTCTCTCTCTCTCTCTCTCTCTCTCTCTCTCTCTCTCTCTCTCTCTCTCTCTCTCTCTCTCTCATTTCGCGTATTTCTCCGCTCCACCTCCTCCTCCCCCTGCCCCTCCTAGACCCTCCCACCCCCTCTCCAGCTTGTATTTCCCTTATTTTACTTCATCCTTTCCTCCCCACCATCTACGATATGTTTTTTCTTTCCCTCCTCCGTTTGTGTGTTTTCCTTTCTCACGTCGCATTCTGGTCGTGTCCTTCCTTTGCTTTGAGTGGAGCATCCCTTCCTTTATAAGGATTTCGCCCAAGCAGAGGATAAGGGCCGTTTTTCCCTCCCTTTGCGGAATTAGGGTCATTTCCGCCATGTTGAATGCGAGGCGGTTATTCATACTCGAGGTAAAGGGTTGTGTGTCTTGTCTTTCCTTATTATTTCCTCTTCATATCTCACTCTTCTCTTTTTCATCATTTCTTCCTCATATCTTTCTCTTCTCTCCTCTTCTCTTTTCGCTTCCCTCGTGTCTTCTTTTATCTGCTCATATCTTCTCTTTTCTCTCTTGCCTCTTCTCCCTTAATCTCTCTCTCTGTTACCTCTCTTCACTTGTCTCTTCTCCCGTTCTCTTTCTTCTCTTCCTCTCGTTTTTCTCTCCTGTCACCTGTCTTCCCTCCCACTCTCCTTCTTCCCCCTCTCCCTCTCCCTCTCTCTCTCCTCTCTCTCTCTCTCTCTCTCTCTCTCTCTCTCTCTCTCTCTCTCTCTCTCTCTCTCTCTCTCTCTCTCTCTCTCTCTCTCTCTCTCTCTCTCTCTCTCTCTCTCTCTCTCTCTCTCTCTCTTCTCACTCTTCTCTCTCTCTCTCTCTCTCTCTCTCTCTCTCTCTCTCTCTCTCTCTCTCTCTCTCTCTCTCTCTCTCTCTCTCTTACTCACTCACTTTGTCTTTTTCTTTCTTTCTTATATGGAGCTTATGGAAATGGTAATAGGGCCTAGAGGTTAAGAATACTGTTCCATGTACAGCGCATGCTAGGAAGAGAGATTGATATTCTTAAACGCACGGCACTCTTACTGCAGCCGGAGCGGTTCAGGAGAAGGCCAGTCTTCTGCAAAGGACGATGCACCAACCCTAATGGTATGTCTCAAGAGAAATCGAAACAACAGGAATTACAGCTTATGATGCAAGACTTTTACGCGGTCGGTGTATAATGATGAACGGAAAGTGAATGACTCAGACTCGTCGCGGTGTAGGAAGGAGATACACCCTTAGAATGCGCCATTTTCCTTGTCCCGTTGTGCAAAGAGAAGTGAGAAGGAGTGGATAAAAATGAATATATATGTTAGTCCAGGTATCTATTATAACTGAAAATCAGGGGAAATGTGCATGCGACCTAAATGTCAAGGGAAGAGAGAGCACAGGAATGCCCCCGAGAGTTCGTACCGTCATAACCTCTGCACTTGTACAGGAATTGGATACGCCCTCCATCCGAGCCGGAGTCTTCGGCAGCGTCTTCTCTCTCTCCCTTTCCCTCCGCTCTCTTTTTTGCTCTTCTCTTCTCTTGTTTCTCTCTCTCTCTCTCTCTCTCTCTCTCTCTCTCTCTCTCTCTCTCTCTCTCTCTCTCTCTCTCTCTCTCTCTCTCTCTCTCTCCCTTTCTCTCCCCCTCTGCTTCGGTATATATGTAATTATTACGAGACATCTAGTGATATGTTCTGTAAGCAAATCAAAAATCAGGACCGAAGTCGTCTATATTCAGATCCTTTTCTTACCGGTGTCGTTATTCTCATTATGGGGAAGAGGAGGAGAATGGGAAATTCTTAGCGGGGATAGGTGTGGCGGGGGAGAAGCAGAGGTAAGTTGGCGGTGACGCACGCTGCTGGAATGCTGTCACAGGGAGGAGGTGGTCGAGGACATGATTGCTTTTGACTGAAGGATGCATTGGTTGGTACTCTCTCTCTCTCTCTCTCTCTCTCTCTCTCTCTCTCTCTCTCTCTCTCTCTCTCTCTCTCTCTCTCTCTCTCTCTCTCTCTCTCTCTCTCTCGCTCTCTTTCGCCCTCCCTCTCTCCCTCCCTCCCTCTATTTGTCTCTATCTATCTATGTCTCTCTATATATCTATCTATATCTCTGACAGACGGGCACCCAGTGTTCTCCAAAGCGCCGCTACCTGTCGACTGAGCGACCGGTGCTCGGTGACCCCGGCGTAGGTCAAGGTCTATATAAGTACTTCTATAGACCTTGGTGTAGGGCGTGTGGAGTCGTAACAGAGCCTCCCCTCCGTAGCGCGTCCATCTGTTCGCGCGCGTTGCTTTTGTTTTGTTTTGGGTCCTCGTTCGGTCCTCCAAAGGCCGGCGTCTTGTCTCCGGTGGGGACGACGGGGCAGGGGGATGCGGTGGAGGCTATGGGTGCTCGAATGAGGGGTAGATGGGGGGTGGGGGATAGGGGGCGGGCGGGCAGGCGAGAGGAAGCATTTGCTACGTGACAGGTATTTCCGGTTACACATTTGAGAGCACTTCCGGTGGCATGTTCGAGGTTTTACATTCCTCTGTCTTCAGTGTGTGTCTGTGTGCTGGTTGGTTTCAGTTTCTGGCTGTTTCTGATTACTAAATATAGAGAGAGTCTTCGGTGGTCGGCTGCCTTGCATTTTTTATGGCGTAACATTATCGTTTGATTTTTTTTTATACATTTGAGATAATTTACTTGCATACAGTGTGATATAGGTGGGCTTGTCACTTGAAGGGCAGTTGTATTACTCATCAGTATGATATTGTTTCACGATAGTGGCCCGATAAGATCGGTCACACACCTGTAATCTGGTCTTATCTCAAGGTTACACAGGCGTCATTCTCTCTCTCTCTCTCTCTCTCTCTCTCTCTCTCTCTCTCTCTCTCTCTCTCTGTCTCTCCCTCTCTCTCTCTCTCTCTCTCTCTATCTATCTATCTATCTATCTCTCTTTCTCTTCTCTCTCTCTCTCTCTCCCTCCCCTCCCTCCCCTCCTCCCCTCCCTCCCCTCCCTTCCCCTCCCTTCCCTCTCTCCCTCCCCTTTTCAGTCTTTCTCCGTCTCTCTTTCTCCTCCCTCTTTTTCCCCCTCTCTACCTCTTCCACTCCTTTCCTTTCTCAAACCTCCAACAGAATAACCTCAAGGAGCAGAGAGAGTCAACATTGTTTGAGAAGGCGCTCTATAACGGAAGTCTGTCCGACAGTCCTTCGCTCTCACCGTCCCCGTCTTCCCCTCCCCCTCTCCCCTCTCCCCTCCCCCCTTCCCCCTCCGATCGTGGTTAATTGTAACGTTCGTATATCCTTGCGTTTCCTCTCCCCCTCCCCTCCCCCTTCCCCTTGCCATAAACCGCTTCGTTTAGATTAGGGTTGTTTATTGTTTACCAATGTATTCGCAGTTGTGCTTGCCATGCTCGGCCCCACATTTTCCGGTATATGAATAAACATTTTCTTTTGTTTTTGTTCTTGCCTCTCTTCTTGCCCTTATCCACAGTTCATTTTCTCTTCTTTTACGGACACAAGCAACGCGTTATTCTCTTTCTCCCTTTTATTGTGTTCCGGTCATCCCCCATCTTCCCCTTCCTCTTCCCTCCCATTTCCTTCTCGTTTCGTCCCTCCTCCCCCTTTTCACCTGCGTTCCCTGCATGTTTCGCTCCACTCCACACACGGGGATGTGCCATGTACCCTACTGGCGTGTTTCTTTTCCAGGTCATGTACTGTGTGGGGTAGGATTTTTTGTCCCTTTGTTTTCTTTATATCGCTCCCCTCCCCTCTCCCCTTTCCTACCCCCCCCCTCTCTCTCTCTCTCTCTCTCTCTCTCTCTGTCTCTCTCTCTCTCTCTCTCTCTCTCTCTCTCTCTCTCTCTCTCTCTCTCTCTATCTATCTTTTCCTCTCTCTCTCTCCCATTCTATCTTTTCCTCTCTCTCTCTCCCATTCTCCCTCTCTCCCTCCCTCCCTCCCTCTACCTCTCTCCCTCCCTCCCTCAAGGAGTACGTGAAGAACGGTCTGGGATGTGTGTTTATATTCAGAGTTACCAGAACTGCTGAAGTTCTGGAAGGAACATGTTAGATCTTGACAATGTGTCGAGTTTCAGGTATAGTGCTCTCTCTCTTTCTACTACTCTTTCTCTTTCTCCCTCTCCCCCTCCCCTTCCCCTTCCCACTTCTCCTCTCCTCCCCTCTCCTCCCCTCTCCTCCCCTCTCCTCCCCCCTCCCCTCCCTCTGAAACCAATAAGCACTGCTTTTGCGTTTGTGGAAGCCTCTCAACTACTGCCATTCTTCTTCGTATTGGCTTTCGTGCTGAATGCAGCAGCTAGCGCCGTTTACTGCGTGTGTGCTTCTCAGGACGTACATCCATGTTTGTGCGAACAGTGCATGTTCAAGATGAAGCTTTCTTTTTTTCCTTTTTTTCCATTTTCTCTTGTTTCTCTCCCTCTTCCACAGTCCCATATACCCTTCCCGTTTTTCTCTCCTCCTTTCCCTATTCCCGTCCGTTTCTCTCTATCTGTATCTTTATATCTCTTATTTCATTTTCTCTCACTTATCAGCGCGCTAACTCGCTGTCGCTCAGCTTATATGCACATCAGTTCTTTTCCTCCCCTGTTCTTCCCTTTTCTTCCCCTGTTCTTCCCTTTTCTTCTCCTGTTCTTCCCTTTTCTTCTCCTGTTCTTCCCTTTTCTTCGTTGTTCTTCATTTTCTTCCCTTTTCTTCCCCGTGCTTGCCTCGCCTGAGTGGCCCGACCGCCTCCGAGTTGTCTTGTGAGAAAGCGCCTCGTTCTCTCGGCTCTCCATGGGAGTCTCCACCTCGCGGACGTTGTCATGAAGTGTGTCTGCGTTTTTGTCTTGTTCATGCAGCTGGCATTTATTCCTTTTACCTTTCGCTGTCGTCTACCTGCCCCCATCTGCCCCTTTTCCCGGGTTTCGGTTATGTCTTATATGGCACTGGTTTCATTTTCCTGCTCTTGTTGCATTCATTTTTACCTTTTTTTTTCTTTTTTTTTTACCGGAGTTGAAGAGTTCCCTTCATCCTCTTTTTCCTTGCCTTCCCTTCCCTTCCCTTCCCTTTCCTTCCCTTCCCTTCCCTTCCCTTCCCTTCCCTTCCCTTCCCTTCCCTTCCCTTCCCTTCCTCTCCCCCCCGTCAACCTTATATACCTCGACATTCCCCTTTCATCCCCCGGCTTTCTTTATCCTCTGCTCTCTTACCCTGTCGTCTCTTCTCCTCCCCTCCTTCTCTTCTCTCTCTCTTCCTCTTCCTTTCCTTCTCTCTTCTCCTCTCTCCCCACTCCTTCCATTCTCTTCTCTCTCCTCCTCCCTTCTCCTCTCTCCTCCTCTTTCCTTCCAGACTGCTTCCCTCAACTTTCCTCCTCCTTTCCTTCTGCTCTCTCCCTCCTCCTTCACTTCTGTTCTGTCCTCCTCCTTCCCTTCTCTCGGCTCCTTCTTTCCTTCTGCTCTCTCCCTCCTCCTTCCCTTCTGTTCTGTCCTCCTTGCCTTCTCTCTGCTCGTCCTTTTCTTCTCTCTCCTCCTCATTTCCTCCACTCTCCTCTTCTCTCCACCTCCTTCCTTTCTTCTTCCCTTCTCTTTCCTCCTCCTTCCCTTCTCCACTCTCCTCTATCCTC
>NC_091576.1:12868362-12870862 GCF_042767895.1 Penaeus vannamei
TGAAGAATGATTGATGAAGAGAGGGAGAAGAGGAAAGGAGCGGATGCAGTGGGAGAAGGTTTAGAGTAAGGATAGTGTACAACTGTACGTACACGTGATTGGTGGAAACTCGTGAACACCTGCCATTCGAACACATCTGTTGCCCTAGTTTCATATGGCCATAGGTGTGTGTGTGTGTGTGTGTGTGTGTGTGTGTGTGTGTGTGTGTGTGTGTGTGTGTGTGTGTGTGTGTGTGTGTGTGTGTGTGCACGCGCGCATGTGGCTGTGTGTGTTTGGGCGTGCGCTTGTTTGCGTGTGTTAGACAAACCCAGATATATAGAAATGGAGTGACTGTTATAACGGTTGCAGATGCAATATACTGGAATTGCAATTTAAAGGAAAAGCCTTATGAATTGTCCTTTTGCTTATGTGTGTGACGTTATTGGTCGTTTTTCGTGATTCCCGCAACGAGAATTCCGCGCGGGCCAAGAGAAAATGAAAAATGTTTATTACGGCGTGTGGGCGCCGCAATCGAGCCGGCCGAGTCTCTCTTTCCGACCTGCCGCAGCTGTTCACACTGACTCACGCCCTTTCCAGTTTGCAAACTTTTCAGCGTCGCTGCAAGGCTTTCTAAGGCGCCGAAATTTCCCCTTTTTCGATTTCCCTCCTGCCCGGGTCGGCTGCCTTGGGCCGTCCTCCGCGGCGGGCCGGGCTGCGCGCTGGGGATAACTCGGGTTGCAGTTCAGTGGGCGAATGTGTGCACGCTCACGCACACATGTACACGCATACGCATATGTACACCCACACAGTCATATATGCATACATTTACACACACAAACACACATATACCCCCTTCCACACACAATCATAAATACAGGTGCGCGCGCGCACACACGCACGCACACAAACGAACGCACACGCACGCACGCACAAACCTACACATCATATACTCATGTACAAACACAAAAACAAACACAAATATTCACATACAAAAACAAACCCTCATAGGTACATAGTACAGAGAAACAAGAGGTTGAGACAGAGATGGACAGAGAGATAGACACAGAGGCAGAGGATGAGAGTGAGGCAGGAGAAGAATGAGAGAGAGAGAGAGAGAGAGAGAGAGAGAGAGAGAGAGAGAGAGAGAGAGAGAGAGAGAGAGAGAGAGAGAGAGAGAGAGAAAGGAAAGAATCTGGGTGTCTCCTCTGCTTCCAAATATCGCCGTGATCTGCTTTGTGATCTCCGGGGAGCCTCGAGAACGCTTCATATCCGAGGGATTCCTGCCATCCCCTCTCCCCAGACCCCCCCACTCCCCCTCACTTCCCTATCTTTCCTCCCCTCCCCCTACCTCCTTGCCTCTCGTTCGACCTCTTCCTTCCACCCTCCTCCTCCTCCTTACCTCCTTCCCGTCTCCTCCTCCTCCTCTTCCACCGTCTCTTCCTCCTCCTCCTCCTCCTCGTGCTCTTCCTCCTCCTCCCCCTACCCCTCCTCCTCCTCCCCCTACCCTCCTCCCGGCCTCTCGCTCGACCTCCCCCTCCCCCTCCTCCCGGCCTCTCGCTCGACCTCCCCCTTCCTCCTTCAAGAATGTCCTTGCGGCGTTACCTAAACTTCCTTCCAGACCGCCATTATTCGCCGGCTCGTACGGAAATCCTTTCCCCGCCCCTCTGACCTCCTTCTCTCCCTTTCTCGTCTCTGCTCTTTCCTCGAACTTTCTCCGTGTTGCTGCTGCTTTCTCGTTTCCTCCCTCGTTCGTCCTCTCTCTTCGCATCTCTTTTCCCCGTTTCCTCGCTTCCCTCTTTTTACTCCCCATCTCCGTTTTTCCTGTTCTCTATTTCTCCCAAACTCCCTGTTTTTTCTGTCTTCTCTCCGTGTCCTCTTTGCTTCTTTGCTTTTCCTCGTTTACCTTTTTTCCCCACCTCCCCCTTTCCTCCTCCCTTTCTGGCCTTCCTCCACCTCCCTTTCTTATCTCCCTTTTTCCCCACCTCCCCCTTTCCTCATCTCTCTTTTTCGCCTTTCTCCCCCTTTTCCCCTTCCCCCTTCCCAATCTTCCCGTTTCCTCTTCCCTTTTTCCTCATTCCCTGTGCCTCTTTCCCGTCCGGTCTCGCTATGCTTTACCCTCCGTCACGTTGCTGCCGTTCCTCCCGCCTCCCTTCCTCCGTCAGAATCCTAGGGCCACGGAAGGCGGAGGGGAAGGGGTTGAGGGTGGGGGTGGGGGTGGGGGTCCTGGTTCTCTCAAGTTGGCTCCTGTCCATTCATCATCATCTCATATTTGGCCCGGGCGCTGTTCGTGCTTCTGGTGTGGAGGGCCAGCCTTGTTTGGGCCGCTCTTCTCTCTTCCTGCTTGCTTGCCCTCTCCCTCCATTCTCTTCTCGCTCCTCTCTTTCTCTCTTTCGCACGCTCTTTCTTTTCTCTTGCCTCGACTCCCTTCTCTCTTGTTCTCTTTACTCTCTTCTCTTCTCTACTCTCTTCTCTTTCTTCTCTTCTCTCTTCTCTTTCTTCTCTTCTCTCTTCTCTCTTCTCT
>NC_091576.1:12873362-12875862 GCF_042767895.1 Penaeus vannamei
TTTGACTTTACCACTCTGTATACATACATCTGAAATGTCTGTCTATCAGTCTCTGGCCACTTCTCGCACTCCCTAATCAACGGCTTTTCGTTTCGCAAGAGCAAGGCCGGAGTTCCTCACGGCCGTTGGCGTTCGACGCGACGCAACCCGCGCCGCGTCAGGTTCGTCTCGATAAGGTTGAGCAATGTTAGGAAGGACCAGATTAATTGTTCAAGGGGACAAGAGAATTCCGCGCGTGCAATCGACTGCTATAAAGACGGCGGCAAGTGCATTAGGGGTATGAAATATGTCACACAGAAAGCCTCTTGAATGAACAGACTCACCCTCACCTTACTCACCTCACCCCACCCCATCTCTCTCACTCACTCCTTCCCCACTCCCACCCCATTCCGGTCGCCGTGTCCCATGTGCGGTGTTGTCGCGTATCTCGTCCGCGTCTTGAAGATGGCCAGACCGCGCTGCAGATAAAAAAGAAAGAAAAAAAAACTTCACTTTTTGCATTTCTTTTGGGAAGTCATGAAGTTGAGGTTGGGTTTGGCCGAGGAAGTTTCCGGAGTAGCGGTGATTCCTTCGCCAAAGCAGGTTGGGAGGAAGGCGGGGAGGCTTAGGTTGAGGTGGGCGTCGCTCTCTTATTTATCACTTAATGTATATATGAATATATATATATATATATATATATATATATATATATATATATATATATATATATATATATGTATGTATATATATATATATATATATATATATATATGTATATATATATGTATATATATATGTATATATATATGTATATATATATATATATATATATATATATATATATATATATATATATATATATATGTATATGTATGTATATATGTATATATATATATATATATATATATATATATATATATATATATATATATATATATATATATATTTATATTTGTATTACATTTGTCCCCCTTTTCTCCATTAAAAAAGCATGAATGTCATCCTAGGGAAGCTGTCACTGAATCGTGGCCTTTCCTATTATTCTACCGTTTATAATTTTGTAATGCGTTATGTATAATATATATGCCATTATTCTTATTACTGGTATCATTATCGTCATCGCCACCACCATCATCACATCACCATCCGCAACAACAGGATTATCATCATTGTAATTATCAGCATCATCATTATTTTTAGCGGTAGTAGCAATAGTGATAAAATGTTATATCTTTCTTTTATCGCGACCGGCAGACCACTCATTAATGCTCTTATCAGCTTATCATTGGCGTGATGTCATTGGAAAGCTGTCTTATTATAGCTTGGTAATTGCAGTTGCAACATAGGAAAATTTAATCTAATTTAATATTGGCCTTTGTTCTCTTGCCAAATCATTTTCATCCGTTGATAATCATTCAGCTTATATTGGCGCTGTTGTTTATTTTTGCGTTTCATTGCAGTGTCAAGGATTTATATGCGATTCAAATTATGCGCGCGCTCGCTTTTTCTTTTCTTTTCTTTCTTTTTAGTGTGTGAGTGTGTCTGTGTTTGTTTTCTTCCTGGCCGGCTCATTGAAAATATTTATTCATTGATAATAACCCTCAGTCCACCTTGGCAACATCACAGATGCCTTTTGGTGGCATGGCGACTCCAGGGAAGGGAAAGGCGTCCGTAGTTGCAAGCGTCTCCGGATGTTGACGAAATGAAGTGGCATTCCTCCCTTTGAGAGGACGTGGAACTGACGTAGATGTTGTGAAGAGTTGTGTTTTTGAAGCAGAAACTAGTGATTTGCAAGCGACATTTTCGTTCCCCTCCTTATACGTACGAGAGTTCGGAAGAGCGCGAGGAGAATGGAGGATGGCATTCCGCGGGCAAGCCGATGAGCGGGAAGGCGCAGCGAGAAAGAGGGAGCGGACGGGGAGTTGCAAGGGCAGGAGGGCGGCGGAGTCGAAGTAGCAGCGACTTCCTAGAAATTTCCGACAATGCCGGGAGAGGGCTAGGGGGGGGGGCGCAGGGTCGGGGCCGGGGACCTGTGAAGGCGCCACTCGTTCCGCGGCGAGTCTCGGAGTTTCCGAGTTTGTGGGTGGGTTGGCGATCTCATCCCTGGAGATTTTGCTGAAAGAGTTGGTCATGGGGCACAACGGGATGGAAAATGGGTTCAGCGTTGAAAGAAGGTAGATTGTGGGAGGGAATGTATGTGAAATGATAATGAGAATGAAAGGACAGGAATAAGTAAAATAAGTGAGTATTATTAAAAGCCAATGAATATGATATTGGATATGATTCAGTTTAAAAACTTAAACTCACAAGTTATAGTAGAAAGTTATAAATACTAAGAAATTAGGTAATATCAAGTAGAGTCTGTAATACGCTCGCGTTAAAGTTGATGTAGCTTGGCCTTCGTAACGGTGACGGCGGATCCGCCGTCTCGCCGCTGACAACATTGACTCGTGGATGCGCTGGCGGAGGCGCGGCGCCGGCGGCTGGACGCTTGCTGGGTGAGAAGGGGGGGGGATGTGTC
>NC_091576.1:12880862-12888362 GCF_042767895.1 Penaeus vannamei
GCTGTCTTCACTCGGCCTTGTGTTTGGCCGGGAAGGTGCGTCTCGGAAGCCCATTCACGCCGCCGCTGCGTCGCTGTGTCCGCGCAGTCGGGGGGGTTCCGGACGGCATGCACGGGGGGGGGGGGGATTTGTGTGTTTGTCCAGGAGGGGGAGGGGGAGGGGAGGTATCTAGGGCTTCATCCTTTTTTAAGGAATTAGGGCGGAAGATGGGCAAGGAGAGCGTTTGATTTGAGGTCTCCGTTTTCGAGGACGCACACAGGGCACTGATTCATGCACACACACGCACACACGCACACACACACGGACGGACACACAGATACACACACACGCACGTCACGCACGCGCTCGCACTTGTGCGCGCGCGTTACACGTGTACGTGCACGTACACACGAAAATACATACGCACATGTATGGCTATTTTATAAATGCACTCTTATTGCAAAGCGATGTCTGCGGCCAGGCAGTGTCCGCGAACAAAGCCTTTCCACAGCAACTCTGACAAGAGCGACAGCCCAGTGTGAGTAGCATTTCCCCCGAACAGTGAGTAAGGAATTATGGGATTATTTAGAAGCCGTTGAATCATAACTCTTGTGCCCCCCCTTCCCTTCTCCCTACCTCTCCACCTCACCACCCCTTTCCCCTCTTCCTCCCTCTCCACCTCACCCTCCATTCCCCTCTCCCTCTCCCTCCACATCAGATCCCTTCCCCTCCACTTCAAATCCCTTCCCCTCTCCCTCATCTTCTTCACCCTCCTATTCCCCTCTCTCTCCCTCGCCAACTCCCCCCCCCTTCCCCCCTCTCTCCCATTCCTTTCTCCCTCCTTCTCAACCTCCCCCTCCCTCTCCTCCTCCCCCTCCCTCTCCCCCCCCCCTCGGCTGAGTAAGGAGCGAGCCCGAAGCCCCTCCTCCGGCCCTGGCTGACGCCAAGGGTTTCCGTGCATTTTTTTGTTGCTTAGCTCCGGGCTCGCTTCACTGATTTGTTTTCGTTCGTATTGTTGCTGTTATTCGCTTTGGCATCGGGGAAGGGTGGGGGAGAGGGAGGAGGAGGAGGTCGAACATGATGAAGGAGGGAGATGGTAGAGAGTGGAAGGGGAGAGAGTAGGTAAGGTGAAGAGAAATTAAAACTTTATTTCGTAAGTGCAAATGTCAGAACCTTTCCCCCTCCTCCCCCAGGTTCGTGGCATTTTAACCTTTTGAGGTTTAGGGAAATAGGGAAGCCGGCTGTCTCGTCCTTTCCCTTCCTTTCCTTTCCTTCCATACTTTCCTAACCCTGTTTTTGTTCTAGTGTGCTCTGTTGTCATTTTTCTTTATTTTTTCATTTATTTGTATTTAGAATATTCAGTTTGTTAAACTGACGCGTTTCGGTGTTGTGTCTTATGATGAAGACGAAGCATCTAGACACGTCTGTTATGTCGTTTTTGTGAAATTATTCTTATTCTTAGCCTTATTCCATCTTCATTGCTTGTCTCTTGCAAGTTTACAAATTCAACTGTTGGCGTGAAGAGAGGGAGGAATGAATTAAGGAAAAAAGAAAGAAAGAAAGAACGAAGGGAGGGAACGAGGAAGGAAGGAAGGATCGGAGGGAGAGAGACAGTGAGGGAGTGTTGCATGGAGAGAGAGTTAAGGAAAGTGAGTGAGAGAAAGGTACAGACACAAGCAGATACAGATAAAGAGACAAACACAAACAGACATTGGCAGACGGAGTGAAAGACAGACACGCGCGCGCGCGCACACACACACACACGCACACGCACACGCACACGCACACGCACACGCACGCGCGCCCACACACACACACACACACACACACACACACACACACACACACACACACACACACACACACACACACACACACACACACACACACACACACACACACACAGGGAGGGAGGGAGGGAGGGAGGGAGGGAGAAGGGAGAGAGGGAGAGAGAAAGGGAGGGAGAGGTGGAGAGAGAAAGGGAGGGAGAGAGAGAGAGAAAGGGAGGGAGGGAGAGAGACTAAGGGAGGGAGAGAGGGAGAGGGAAAGGGGGGTTGAGAGGAAGAGAGAGGGAGAGGGAGAGACGAAGAGGAAGAGGGAGGGAGAGAGGGAGAGGAAGAGGGAGGGAGAGGAAGAGGGAGGGAGAGAGGGAGAAGAAGAGGGAGGGAGAGAGGGAGAGGAAGAGGGAGGGAGAGGAAGAGGGAGGGAGAGAGAGGGAGAGGAAGAGGGAGGGAGAGGAAGAGGGAGGGAGGGAGAGGAGGAGAGAGGAAAGGGAGAGTAAGAGGGAGAAGGAGAGAGGGAGAGGAAGAGAAGGAGAAGCAGGGAGGGAGAAGAAGAGAAGAAGAAGGAGAGAGGGAGAGGAAGAGAAGGAGAAGGAGAGAGGGAGAGGAAGAGAAGGAGAAGGAGAGAGGGAGAGGAAGAGGGAGGGAGAGAGAGAGAGGAAGAGGGAGGGAGAGAGGGAGAGGAAGAGGGAGGAAAGAGGGAGGAAGAGAGAGAGACGGAGAGGAAGAGGGAGGGAGAGACGGAGAGGAAGGGAGAGACGGAGAGGAAGGGAGAGAAGGAGAGGAAGAGGGAGGGAGAGAGGGAGGAGAAGAAGAGGGAGGGAGAGAGGGAGAGGAAGAGGAGGGAGAGGAAGAGGAAGAGGGAGGGAGGAGAGGGAGAGGAAGAGGGAGGGAGAGAGGGAGAGGAAGAGGGAGAGGAAGAGGGAGGGAGAGAGGGAGAGGAAGAGGGAGGGAGAGAGAGGGAGGGAGAGAGGGAGAGGAAGAGGGAGGGAGAGGAAGAGGAGGGAGAGGAAGGAGGAAGAGAGGAGGGAGAGAGGGAGAGGAGAGAGGGAGAGGAAGAGAGGGAGAGGAGAGGAAGAGGGAGGGAGAGAGGGAGAGGAAGAGGGAGAGGAGAGGAAGATTGAGGGAGAGAGGGAGAGGAAGATTGAGGGAGAGAGAGGGAGAGGAAGAGGGAGGGAGAGAGGGAGAGGAAGATTGAGGGAGAGAGGGAGAGGAAGATTGAGGGAGAGAGGGAGAGGAAGATTGAGGGAGAGAGGAAGAGGGAGGGAGAGAGGGAGAGGAAGATTGAGGGAGAGAGGGAGAGGAAGATTGAGGGAGAGAGGGAGAGGAAGATTGAGGGAGAGGAAGGGAGAGGAAGCAGGAAGAGTGAGGGAGAGGAAGAGTGAGGGAGAGGAAGAGTGAGGGAGAGGAAGAGTGAGGGAGAGGAAGAGTGAGGGAGAGGAAGAGTGAGGGAGAGGAAGAGTGAGGGAGAGGAAGAGTGAGGGAGAGGAAGAGTGAGGAGAGGAAGAGTGAGGGAGAGGAAGAGTGAGGGAGAGGAAGAGTGAGGGAGAGGAAGAGTGAGGGAGAGGAAGAGTGAGGGAGAGGAAGAGTGAGGGAGAGGAAGAGTGAGGGAGAGGAAGAGTGAGGGAGAGGAAGAGTGAGGGAGGAGGAAGAGTGAGGGAGAGGAAGAGTGAGGGAGAGGAAGAGTGAGGAGAGAGGAAGAGTGAGGGAGAGGAAGAGTGAGGGAGAGGAAGAGTGAGGGAGAGGAAGAGTGAGGAGAGGAAGAGGGAGGGAGAGGAAGAGGGAGGGAGAGGAAGAGGGAGGGAGAGGAAGAGGGAGGGAGAGGAAGAGGGAGGGAGAGGAAGAGGAGGGAGAGGAAGAGGGAGGGAGGAGGAAGAGGGAGGGAGAGGAAGAGGGAGGGAGAGGAAGAGGAGGGAGGAAGAGGGAGGGAGGGAGGAGAGGGAGAGGGAGGGAGGGAGAGAGAGAGAGAGAGAGAGAGAGAGAGAGAGAGAGAGAGAGAGAGAGAGAGAGAGAGAGAGAGAGAGAGAGAGAGAGAGAGAGAGAGAGATACACACTACCACATAGGCAGAGACGTAGACGCAGACAAATTTAGTTTTGATGCGGCTGCCCATGTGGACAGTGATACAGGTGGCTTCACTTTGCGAGCCCACGTTGAGCCACGGAATCTATCCCCTCCTTTTCTCTTCCTCTGCCCCTCCTCCTCTTCCGTTCACCTTCTCTTCACTAACCCTTCGCTTCTCCCCTCCCCGTTCCCACCTTCTCTTCTCCTACTCTCCCTCCCCCCTCCTCCCCCCCTTTCGCCCGTCAGCATTATATACTCACTTTAGCAGTTGATGTAGTGCAATCGTGTCCCGCACGCCTGTCAGCTTGGGATTGCGCCCCTCCCCCTCACCCCTCTCCCCTCTCCCCTCTCCCCTCTCCCCTCTCCCCTTTCCTGCTGGGGGTTGACACTTGCCACACCCAGCCGCTGCCTGTCATTGTTGCCTCGTGTGCCATGCTGCCGTTGTTTTGTTGGTGACGCTGTGGTGTGTGTGTGTTTTTTTTTGTTACTGTTGTTGCTGCTACTGATGCACTGGGCGGGTGGTTGGGGTAGTAAGGATGCAGACAATGAGGATGATGATGATGGTGGTGGTGGTGATGATAATGAGGATGAGATGCTGATGCTGATGATAATAATGATGCTGGGAACGATAGTAATAGTTGATGATAACGATAACGATGGCGATAATGATGATGATGATATTGATGATTATGGGAATTATAGTAATAATAATGATAATGGTAACGATAAGGGTAATAATGATAGTGATGGTAACAGTAACAGCAATAACAATAATAATGATGATAATGATAAGAATGATAATGATATTAATAATAACGATAATGTCATAGTAATAATAATGATCGTAAAAATAGTAGCAACACCAATTGTCATGATAATAGCAGCAGCAAGGTAGTGATAACAAAAGAGCTCATTTTGCCAACTCGTGGATACAGAAAACGAAATTGTCCCATCACGACATTGTCTAAAGCTGCAAGCTGGAGTTGCCATATAAATACTTATCTCTTTGGCCCCGATTCTGATATTACGGAGTTGTTTCCTAGACTGACGGGAGTCTAGGAAAGGAGACTGGAGTATCTCTCGGGGGCCGCGCTGCGACCGACAGACTCTCGAATCAGATCACGGTGGCTGGCTGGCTGGCTGGTCGGGCGCGTGTCGTCATCGCAAAGGGTCAGCGGTGTCTTGTTCTTTGATGTCATCTGGTATTACTATCAGTGTCGTCGGCGTTGTCATCATGTCATCATTCATCATCATTATGGACATCACCATCGTCATCATCGTCGTCGTCATTATCACCACCATGGTCATCACCATCGGCATCACCACCACGGCCATCATCGTCGTCATTATCACCACCACCATCATCATCATCATCACCATGGTCATCATCATCGTCTTCATCGTAATCGTCTTCATGATCATCAGTCTGAAAGAGGTTTATCTGTTGCAATTATAGCTCTTACGCGTGTCACTAAACCCCAATCACAAGGGCCATTAGCGCCACCGCCATCAACAGCGGCGGCGAAGAGAGGCAGCGCGGCTCTCACTGCCCACGCTTTTCACTCGAAATAAAACGCACACTCATGTACACCTCACACATACACATGTACACCTCACACATACACATGTACACGTCACACATAAACATGTACACCTTACACATACACATGTACACCTTACACATACACATGTACACCTCACACATACACATGTATACCTCACACATACACATGTACACGTCACACATGCACATATACACCTCACACATAAACATGTACACCTTACACATACACATGTACACCTCACACATACACATATACACCTCACACATAAACATGTACACCTTACACATACTCGTGTACTCCTCACACATACACTTATACACATCACGCATATACATATACGCCACACACACACACATGTAAACTTCGTATACGCGCATGTACACTTCACACATTCATACACACATATACATCGCGCTTGCTTGCACACGTACTCACTCACTCACTTCCACTCACTCATTCACCCACGCAGACTCACACACACATGCACACTCACTCACGCACGCAGACTCACACATGCACACGCACACTCGCACGTACCCGCGTGAGGATACTAAGTAATAATAGTCGCTTCTCCGCGGTGAAGGAGGGAGTCCGTCTCGAGCGCCTTATTATGTGCCTCTTGTGCCTTGTTGACACCCCCTCCCCCGCCTCCCCCACCCCCTCGCCCCCTGCCCGCCTGGGTCTCTTCCTCTCTCGTTTACACCTTTCTCCATCGTTCGCTTGGCTCTTCGTTTGTATCTTGTGCGTTTTGCGCCCCGGTCCCTCGCCGTGATCTCGTTCCTCCTCTTCCTCACTTCTGGCTTTCTTCTCTTCTTTCGTCTCGTCTGTTGGTTTACTTCGTGTCACTCCCAGCCCCGTCCTCCCTCTCTCCAGCCTCCCCCCCTCTCCCTCTCTCTTCTTTCTCCCTCCCCTCCCTCTCTCCAACCTCCCCTCCTCTCCCTCTCTCTTCTTTCTCTCTTCCCTCCCTCTCTCCAACCTCCCCTCCCCTCCCTCTCTCTTCTTTCTCCCTTCCCTCCCTCTCTCCAGCCTCCCCTCCTCTCCCTCTCTCTTCTTTCTCCCTCCCTCCCTCTCTCCAACCTCCCCTCCTCTCCCTCTCTCTTCTTTCTCCCTTCCCTCCCTCTCTCCAGCCTCCCCTCCTCTCCCTCTCTCTTCTTTCTCCCTCCCTCCCTCTCTTCAGCCTCCCCTCCTCTCCCTCTCTCTTCTTTCTCCCTCCCTCCCTCTCTCCAGCCTCCCCTCCTCTCCCTCTCTCCCTCTCTCTACTTTCTCCCTCCCTCCCTCTCTCCAGCCTCCCCTCCTCTCCCTCTCTCTTCTTTCTCCCTCCCCTGCCTCTCTCCAGCCTCCCCTCCTCTCCCTCTCTCTTCTTTCTCCCTCCCCTCCCTCTCTCCAGCCTCCCCTCCTCTCCCTCTCTCTTCTTTTTCCCTCCCCTCCTCTCCCTCTCTCTTCTTTCTCCCTCCCCTCCCTCTCTCCAGCCTCCCCTCCTCTCCCTCTCTCCAGCCTCTCCCTCCCTCTCTCGTGGTCCATCTTTTTTATGAGCCTTTTTTATTGCTCACTTTTATGTTTGTTCTTGGGGGTAAACAAACAAAGTAACGGAAGAGGAAGGGAAGAGAATTGGCTGTTTGGAAGAGTAGGAAATAGAAGACGGGAAGATGAAGAGGAATAAAAGGAATTGCGAGTAAAGGGAAAGCCAAAGAACAGAAGGAGAAAAGATATAATAACAAAGAAGGATCCAGATGGGAAGTTGGAGAGTGAGCAGCAGGAATGGAGGGAAAGGTGTGAGGAGGGCGCGCGTCATGGGCGAGGATTGTAGCAGATCCCCTCGAGACGCGGCGGGAGGTGGTGGCAACTGGATCAGAACCTGCTGTTTGGGAGGCGGGCGCAGACAACCTTGCCGCCGGACAAATAGGAGATGCCGAGCGAGCAGACGGGTGGGCAGGCAGGCGCGGGGGGGGGGGGGGGGGTGCGTTTACTGGAAGGGTTGCTCGTACGCTCTCGGTTGCTCGCTCATTCACTCATTCGCACAATCAGCCGTGTGCTTCGCTTCCTGGCCATGAGTGTGCCGCCGCGTGTGGTCGGAGCGGAGGAGGGACACTTCCATCGGAGGGCTGCTTACTGC
>NC_091576.1:12898362-12900646 GCF_042767895.1 Penaeus vannamei
TTGTCTCTATCCTTCCCCAAGATTGATTTTGACCTCTTCCCCCCATCCCCCGTCTCCTCCCCCCACCCCACCCCCGCGCTTTCCAGTCGATATCGCCGCTTTAATACAACACGATTCTTCTTCCTCCCGCCGCCCCCTTCTCGCCTCTAGTGGCCTCGTGGCCGCCCCTGGAGAGGTGAATTGTGTATCACCCTTTGTAGAAGGGGCTGTCTATCTGTCTGTGTATGTATGTATATATATATCTGTCTGTCTGTATATATATATATATATATATATATATATATATATATATATATATATATATATATATATATTTGTTATACTTTCGATATTATGTGTTTGAACGATATTACACGTGCTAGAACGTGTATATATGTATATAGGATTGTGTCTGTGTATGTACGTATGTATGCATGTATACAAAGCACAGACACCCCCTTACGGGCAAGTGTACACTGCACGGATATCCGTGCAAGTTTGTTTGCTCGTGTGGGCGTTTCGCTTTGATCGGGCGCTCTGCAACCCGTGTTTGTTTCGCTTTCATCCCCTGCTCGAGCGCAAGGCGTTTCTGGCTTGTGAGATTTCCTGAAAGTGACAAGGGGGAGGGGGGGGTGTCGTCGGCGTTTCTCTCGTGTCTGATTGTTGGTGGTGGCGTGGGGCGGGTGGGGGGAGGGGGGAGGATTTTCATCTTGCGGTGCGTCAATGGATGCGCGGGTTAATGGCGTACTTGACCTCCTGATAGAAAGGAAAATCCGCCTTTGGTTTCCCTTTATTGCTGCCAGTTGCTTTGTTGCGTCTTTCGAGTCTTTCTTCCCTCGCCGCGGATCACACGGGCCTCATCGCCCGCCGGTGCGCCGTCTCGGGGTCGCCGGCGCCTTGCTCGGCCGGGACTGCTCTTTTTTTGCTTTTTTGTGTGTGTGTGTGAGTGAGTGAGTGAGCGAGTGAGTGAGTGAGTGAGTGAGTGAGTGAGTGAGTGAGTGAGTGAGTGAGTGAGAGAGTGAGAGAGTGAGAGAGTGAGAGAGTGAGAGAGTGAGAGAGTGAGAGAGTGAGAGTGTGAGAGTGTGAGAGTGTGAGAGTGTGAGGAGAGTGTGAGAGTGTGAGTGAGTGAGTGAGTGAGAGTGAGTGAGTGAGTGAGAGTGAGTGAGTGAGTGAGAGTGAGGTGAGTGAGTGAGTGAGTGAGTGAGAGAGAGAGAAGAGAAGAGAGAGAGAAGAGAGAGAGAGAAGAGAGAGAGAGAGAGAGAAGAAGAGAGAGGGAGGAGGAGGGAGGGAGGAGGAGGGAGGAGGAGGAGGAGGGAGGAGGAGGGAGGAGGAGGGAGGAGGGAGGAGGGAGGGAGGGAGGGAGGAGGAGGAGGGAGGAGGAAGAAGGCAGGAGAAGAGGCAGGGAGGAGGCAGGGAGGGGAGAGAGAAGAGAAGGAGAGAGAAGAGAGAAGAGGAGAGAAGAAGAAAGAAGAGAGAAGAAGAAAGAAGAGAGAGAGAAGAAGAAGAAGAAGAAGAAAGAAAAGAAGAGAGAGAGATTGAATGATTGATTGATTGATTGATTGATTGATTGACTGATTGATGGTAATGTATATGCATGTATTTACCACGATGCGGACATCATGCTTGTTTTCCCTTTTTAAAGTTTGTTCCGTTTTCTTCTACAGGTAAGGCCGGCGACGACGCTCGAGAGAGAGGAGGGTGGTGAGTGAAAGCAAGGAGAGGAGCAGGGAGAGAGAGGAGGAGAAGAAGGCGATAGAAGAGAGTGGGGGGGGGGTGGAGGGGCAGGGTGGTGATGGTGATGACGGTGATAAGCTAAGAGGAAGGGAAGTGATATAGGAAGAAGAGGGGAGAGAAAGAAAAGAGAAGAAGAAAAGAAGACAACCCTAAGAGAGGCAAGTAATTATTTGCAGAGAGATAGTGGTTGAAAAAAGGAAAGAGATCGGGGGAAGGAAGGGGCGCTGGTACGAGGGGCGGCGGGAGGATGCAGCAAATAAGGAAGAAAGGAAGATTGAGGAAGCAGGCAGATGGGAAGACGGGGCGGGATGCGGGTCCAAGGTTGTGTTGTGCGCGCGTGAGGGTGAGGGATAGAATGATCAAATTTGCTTATGCGGCATTGCCACGCGCTCTGAAACTGGCCGGACCCGATGGACGAAAGCCGTTCTCGCCTCATTTGCCCGGGTTATTCGCTTGCTTTTTTTCCTCTCTTCTTGCTGTTTTTAGCTCTCTTTCTCCCCTTCTCCTTCTTCTTCATCTTCTTCTCCTCCTCCTCCTCCTCCTCCTCCTCCTCCTCCTCATCCTCATCCTC
>NC_091576.1:12901146-12903646 GCF_042767895.1 Penaeus vannamei
TAAAAGTAAGAGGAGGAGGGAACTGCAACAAAATTAAGAAATTGGACTTGTCAAGGGAGTGGACGTGACGCGGGGAGAATCCTCGTGATCGAATTAGGAGTGGCACGGTTCGCCGAAGGCCTCCGTGCCACGGTGTCACGGTGCCTCCCTGCCGCTGCCACCAGCTGCTCGGCTGCTGACCACCCTCGGCCGCTTGGTTCGGGCAGCCGCGACCGGTGACGTCACGACAGCTAGATGAAGTCTGTGCGGGTGAATGCGTCTGGTTACGATTCTGTGTCTGATTTTGTTTGCGAGTGTATTTGTCGGATTTGAATTTGCGAGTGACCTAAAGTGCTTGCTTGTTTGATTGCATTGCCCAGCATTGATGAATTTAGAGAAGCTAGAGAAATTAAGGTAAGGGATACACACACAAAAAATGAAAGTGGACGAGACCTCACAAATACACGCAAATCGTATTGATACTTGCTAATCATGCCAACAGTCCTATTGTTAAAGCACGGGACGCCGGGGGTGAAGAAAGCTTGCTGAGTGGTCAGTGGCGGAGCACTTGGCATCGCTCGCCTACTTCTGACTTAGGGTCGCCGAATTCATCCTTCCCCGATGGCCCCTATCGCCCTCCTTGTAAATTCCCCTTCTTATCGTCTTTTGGTTTTCTTGTTGATGTTGCTCTGGTCCGTTATCTTCATTGTGTTGTTATTCCTTTCCTCCTTTTCCCTTCTCTTAAAATCATTCTCATTCTTATTACTAATGTCCCATCTACTTCATTGATCTTCTTCCCCTCTCTTCCTGTCTGTTCTTCTTCTCCCTCTCTTGTCTTCCTTGGCATCCCTTTCCGCCCCCTTATCCGCACTGCTTAAATGGCTCACTCGGTCGCGATTTAGAGTCAATTGTGTCTTTTAAAATGCCGGCGGTTGGGGATGCTATGCTTATTATCTGGCAAGGAGGACAGCAGCTGGACTCGAAATGTCGGCAGGGATCCTTTTTTGAGAGGCACCAATTGGCAGACATTGTGTCCAGTGAGCAAGCATGACGGTCGATTGCATGGGACCGGCGGGATAACAGACACACAGGCAAGTAGATGAAAGGGAGGAGGGCAAATAGACAGTCGTGTAGATAAGTAGCTGTCTGACAGATGAGGAGAGGGGCAGACTTTTTGACTTTGACGAGTTAGGCAGCCGCGAATAATGCGGACGGAGAGAGAGACCCAAGTCACGATGAGTCCGAGTCCGACGCTCGCCAGCCAGGATTTGCTTGTCCGGAGGAGAGGTGCACCGGCAGTGCCACGCACAGGCGAAGCAGGAGCACCCAGGGAACACCTTTGACCTTCGTCGGCCGCGCACGAGCACCACGCAGAAGGGGCTCAGGGGGGCTCGAGGGCTGGGGCGTAATTTCTGTCTTTTCTACACATCTTTCTCCCCCTCCTCCTCCTCCTCCTCCTCTTCTTCTGCTTCTTCTTTTTCTTCTTCCCCTCCTCTTCCTCCATCCCTCATTCTCCTCCTCCCTCCCTCCGTTTCTCGCATTTCTCTCCTGTGCTTCCCTCCCTCTTTCCCTTGCCCCTCTCCTCTCTCCCTCCCTTTTCCCCTTTTCCCCTCTTTTCTCTCCCTCCCTCCCTCCTTTCCTCCTTCCCTTTGTTCCCTTTCTCTAGCCCAATTCGCCCTTTCCCATTTCGTCCTTTACACCCAACCCCTCTTCCCGTCCATTAGCCTGCTGTTCATACCGAAGATTTTATTATTATGATTTAATTTCTTTTGCATTTTGGATATTGGGAAAGAAGCGGTAATTATTTCTTTGCTGTACTTATATATTTATTTGTTTATTTACGGGTAATATTATGGTAAGTAGGTATTTATTGATGATAGTGATGAGAAAGAGAATTAAAAGAAAAGAGCGTGGATGAGAAGCGAGAAATGCATGTGTTTGCGCCTCGTACGCACTTACTTAATAGCTCATTAAGGTGCGCTGGCGACGCTGCTGACATCTGCATGATGGGGAGCTGCTGTTGCTGCTGGACTCTTGTGCTTGCGGCTGGGACTGCCTCTCTCGCTCTCTATCGCACGCACACACACGCACGCACACGCACGCACACGCACGCACACACACACACGCACACGCGCACACACACACACACACACACACACACACACACACACACACACACACACACACACACACACACACACACACACACACACACACACACACACACACACACACACACACACACACACACAAGCACAAGCACAAGCACAAGCACAAATGCAAATGCAAATGCAAATGTAAACGCTAACACACGGAGGCACAAACTGGTATTTTATCTATTATGTCAAGATATTTAATGATGCATATTTTATGGTTAATTATGTATGTATGCATGTATGAGTACTCACAAACATATTCATATTAAACTGTTTATATTTATTTATTTATTTATTTATTTATTTATTTACTTATTACTGACATCCTTATCCTTCACTTCTCGTGTTTCACTTCACTACTCGAA
>NC_091576.1:12918646-12921146 GCF_042767895.1 Penaeus vannamei
TGGGAGAGGGAAAACAGGGAGAATGGGATGATTATTGACGGAAGGAAGCGAGGGAGGAGGGCGCGTAGTAGGAGGTATATGGAGAGAGAGGGAGGGAGGGAGGGAGGGAGGGAGGGAGGGAGGAGGGGAGGGAGGAGGGAGGGAGGAGGGAGGGAGGGAGGAGGGAGGAGGGGGGGTTCCTCGGGGGAACGTGCGTACATGCGTACGTACTCAGAGAGAGAGAGAGAGAGAGAGAGAGAGAGAGAGAGAGAGAGAGAGAGAGAGAGAGAGAGAGAGAGAGAGAGAGAGAGAGAGAGAGAGAGAGAGAGAGAGAGAGGGAGGGAGGGAGGGAGGGGGGGGGGCGTCAGGGGGAATGATGGTTGTGATTGGATAATTGCTGGTTGTTGATGCGCAATGCCTGTTTGTTTGCGCGCTACGTGGTCGGGCTCGTTAGTTTCTCCAGTGTTAGAGATGTGTATTTGTGGGAATGCGTTTGTGAGGATGTCCTTGTGTACGGTTATGTACAGGTGGATGGCAGCTGGATGAATGGATGGCTATATGTAGCTATATATGTTTTTATATCTGTATGTATAGATGCATGTGTGCGCCTGGCTGCTTGTCTTTCCATCTGTCCATCTGTGTTTGTGTGGGTGTAATGGCGAGCCCATTAGCGCCACGTGTTTGTGATGCAATAATGGACGAGGGAACCGTGCAGTCAAATATGGAGAGATTTAGCAACGCCACAACGTGTGGTGTGATTTGTGTGTTTGAAATTGTTATTTGGATACAGATGATTTATGTTTACCATTCTGTTGGGTGCGATCTTTTGAAAATTTATCCACACACCACCACATCGTCATCGTCATCTTTATTTTCATCATCATTACCGTCGTCGTCGTCGTTGTCGTCATCATCATCACCATCATCGTCGTCATAATCATCATCGTCGTCGTCGTCATAATCATCATCATCACTAATTGCCATCACCATCAGTTCCGAAATCCCCCTCGCCGACTGAAGACTGAGCCTCGACGCGACCCTCTCCGCCCCGCGCCTTGGCGAGAAAGGTGATCCCCCAAACGGCGAAATTACGCGTGACGTCATACCGTGTGGCTAAGGCTGACGTCATCGGAGGTTGTTGATTTATGATAATTACGAGTTACGTGAACCCTTACATCATGGGGAGTTGGGGGGTTGTGCAAGTGGAGAAGGCGAGGAGGAGGGAAGGAGGGAAGGGAACGGAGGAAGGAGGAGGAGGAGGAGCGTGATAAAAGGGGAGAGCAGAGGGAGGAGGGGAAGAGGGATAAATGGAGTGAGCAGAAGGAGGAAGAAAAGGGTGATAAAGGGAGAAAGGACAGTGGACAGGATGAAGTGGGAATGGAGTGGGGATCAAGAGGCATGGGTGAAGGGAAAGGCCAGCGTGGGGGGAAAAGGGGAATGAAAAGTGAGAGCGAGAGAGAGAGAGAGTGGGAGTGGGGGGGGGAGTACAAGATGAATGCAGAGTGAAAGGGAGATGGACGAAGGTGGGAAAATAAAATGAAATAAACGTAAGAAAGGAGAGAACGATTGAATGAGTGGGCAGTTTAGGAGGAAGGAAGAATTAATGAAGGAAGGGAGGATAGAAACGAGGAAGAGAGGAAGGTAGGGAAGTAAGTAGATAAGTGGGTAGGCAGGTAGGAATAAAGGAAGGGTGTAGGCGAAAGGGGAGAGGGAGGGAATGCGCTAGCGAGCACGGAGAACAGAATAAAGAGGAGAGGAAGGAATTGGAGGAAAGCGACTAATAGGAAGGAAGAGAGAAAAGAACAACATAGAATGGCAAGAGAAAATGAGATAAGAGAGAAAGCGAATAGAAATCTTGAAACGGTAGGATTTGACGGACCGACAGACACGCGGCAGCAAATAACAGGGAAGATGAACCACACTTCCCACAACCCGCCCTTCGCTCCACGCAAGGGGCGCGAGACGGGGTGGTCATCTTCGTCCCATTCATTCTCTCTCTCTCTCTCTCTCTCTCTCTCTCTCTCTCTCTCTCTCTCTCTCTCTCTCTCTCTCTCTCTCTCTCTCTCTCTCTCTCTCTCTCTCTCTCTCTCTCTCTCTCTCTCCCTCTCTCCCTCTCTCCCTCTCTCCCTCCCTCTCCCTCCCTCTCTCCCTCCTCTCTCCCTCCCTCTCCCTCTCCCTCTCCCTCCCTCCCTCCCTCCTCCCTCTCCCTCTCCCTCTCCCTCTCCCTCTCCCTCCCTCCCTCCCTCCCTCCCTCCCTCCCTCTCTCCCTCTCTCCCTCTCTCCCTAAACAAAGAGTACAACACAAATGCAACTATGATACTTGCATACTAATTCATAAAATGATCCAAGGTTTTTATCCAAAATGGCATTTAACCCTTCCAACTGTAGGTAACACAACCTGTGTCCAAACAAGACAGGTTAACTCCCTATATGTCAAAAGATCACTTACAGATATAGGTGCGCGACAGACACTAACACGTGGACCCATGATATGGAACCAACCACCTTGTAATATAAGAAA
>NC_091576.1:12941146-12943646 GCF_042767895.1 Penaeus vannamei
CTCCTACGGCGACGGGCAGGCGGAAGGGAAGGAGTGGGAATGAGGGCAAGAGGATAAGGTGAAAGTAAAATGGCAGAGCAAGACGAGAAGTTGAGGACAAGGAAACAGAGAGAGCGAATGAAGAAAGAAGCGGAGGCCAATTGGTGGCGGGGAGCGGAGCAGGGTCACCCACCTGTTGCTCGTGGCCACGCCCATTATTAGTGGCGGAAGTGCCACGCCTCGCCCGTGCGTTGTGTACGCGGGATGTAATCAGCCGTAGTAGAGCGCCGTGGGGGGGGGGGGGTGGCACGCGCGTCCAGGCATGCGAACCCTCTAATGAAAGCGAGGGGCAGGGGCGCTCGGGCGAGCTAATACATTATGATTGTATATGCACCTTATTCGTTTGTTTAGATGCATAAACATAGGTATAAATGTATACACAATATGTAACAAGAGTATATGTTATTATATTACTTATATATTGTTCGTGCGTGCATGCTAAAGAGACAAGGACAGAGACAGACTCGGCAGGCAGGCAGGCAGAAATGATTTATATGAGAATATAGATATACTTAATTTT
This sequence comes from Penaeus vannamei, assembly GCF_042767895.1. Taxonomy (NCBI): domain Eukaryota; kingdom Metazoa; phylum Arthropoda; class Malacostraca; order Decapoda; family Penaeidae; genus Penaeus; species Penaeus vannamei. The sequence goes on from NC_091576.1 coordinate 12,941,706, forward strand.
TGCCCAGTAAGAGAGGTAACCGTGAGTAAAGATAATTTTATCCTAAATCCCTTTAGGCTGTTTATTCCGGGACGATAACCTTTAAGCCAGATTTAAGGCAGTGCCGGGGACAGTGATAATGTTGCTACATAGGCGCTCAGAAGATCAGACTGACCCCCGATATTTAAAAGTCCGCATGTAAAAATAAAGCAGATGCACCTCTCCCGCACAAGGCCAGGTCACGACCCCCTCTTCTCCACGAAAAAAGGAGAAAAGTTATTGTAGGTTGATGCCATTTTTCTGCCAGTGCTTTGGCTAAGCGTCAGATTTGTAAAATAGCTTGAATAACAGCAGTTAAGTGTCCGGTTACTCAGATAAGGTCACTAACACGCTGTTCACAAAAAGATGGAAGGCAGAAGGATTATTGTACTGTTGAAAAGACCGGTTTTACGAAACAAAAACGGGTTAAGTGTTTAGAGGTTTGCGCTTCACCTCTTCCTTTAGTCGTTCGCTTAGCAACGCCACTGTTGCTCGCCGGGGCTTGAGAAAGAGAAAGAGAGCGAGGGAAAGAAGAAGGAAGGAGGCGCGAGAGCAAGCAAAGAGGACGAAAATGTGTGAATCATGCTCGAGGGAGCCGGCCGGGCGACGTGTCAGCAGGTCAGAGGTGGGGCGAGCGACAGTTAACCCGAGGATGATAGATGGTTAGGCAATAAAACTATCCTGATTAAAAGGTGAGGTGCAGATTAATGAGGGCGACAAGGGAGGGGGAGGGGTCAGGGGCGATTCACAGGTGCAGGAGAAGGGCTCTTGCAGGCTCTTGCGCTCGGGGGAGAAGGTGGAGGTGGAGAAAGACAAACATCCTCTCGTGCACACGCGCGCGCGCGCACACACACACACACACACACACACACACACACACACACACACACACACACACACACACACACACACACACACACACACACACACACACACACACACACACACACACACACATGCAGAGGGAGAGAGGGAGGGAGGGAGGGAGGGAGAGAGAGGGAGAGGGAGAGAGAGGGCGGTCCGTCCGAAGCGTGCTGGGGCGAGGAGAGCGAGTGCGCTGCGCGAGTCCCAGGGAGGTTTGGAGGAAGGAAAGCGCCCGAGGCGAAGACGGGGTCTAGGAGGGGGTGCGCGAAGGAGAGTCGCGGGCGGAGGCGGTGGGCGAGGGAGAGGTTCGAGGCGGATTGCTGTACGCTCAGGTGAGCCGTGCCTGGCGGGGTCACGCCGGGTGGCAGGAGTGGCGCTTGTTATCTTCAGCCCGAGGGAGCGCCGCCCGGCGCTGGCCCGAGCTGCTGGGAGCGCTGCTTTCTTCATCTTCTTCTTCATCGTTGTCGTCGTCGTCGTCGTCGTCGTCATCATCATCATCATCATCATCATCATCATCATCATCATCATCATCATCATCATCATCATCATCATCATCATCATCATCATCATCATCATCATCATCATCATCATCATCATCATCATCATCAATCATCAATCATCATCAATCATCATCAATCATCAATTATTATCATTATTTTATCCTGCTCTTCTTTCACCTCTTCCTCTTTCTCCTCCTCCGCCTCCACCTTCACCTCTTTCTCCTCTTCTTTTCCCCCTCCCATACCCCTTCCACTTCTCCTTCCCCCTCCTCCATTCTCTTCCCCCCTCTTTCGCCTCGCCCCGCCATTACCCTCCTTCCCCGCTCTCCCCGTCACCTCTGCTCGTTCTCGTTGTCACCTGTTGCTTGATTCTTGCCACTTGTCGGCTGGCTTCTGCTAGCAAGTTGTGACATGCATTCTTGGCTTTGTCTTGCGCTTGTGTTTTCTTCGTGCTTGTGCTTTTGTGTTTGTTTGCTTCGCTATGTTGAGGTTCTCGCCAAGCTAGGAGGAAGTGCTGGGGAGGGAAGAATAAGAAAAGGAGTAAGAGGGAGAGAGGGTG
>NC_091576.1:12951146-12958646 GCF_042767895.1 Penaeus vannamei
GATGGGCACTAAGAGGCAGAACTGCAAGGAGAATGAACGGGATGGAAATTGGAATAGGTGAGAAAGAGGGAGGAGTACAAGGGAGAGGGTAAATTGGAGGGAAATGGGGATGGGAGAGCAAAGAAAAGTGCAAGGAAACGTTGTACGTAAGTGGGACTTGATAAAAGGAAGAGAGAATGCGAGGAAAACGACAGGGCGGGCGGAAATGAGGATGCGCAATAAAGAGGAAGGAGGGCAAGGAAGAGGTTGAAATGGGTGGAAATGGAAGGGAAAAGGAAAGGAAGAAACGTAAGGAAGAAAAGGAAGGGGAATGGAAAGGAAGAAAGAAACGAGGGGAAAGGAAAAGAAAAAACATATGAAATTTAGAATGGGAAGTGAAGAGGAAGAACTCGAGCTCAGAGGGGGGTGGGGGTTGGGAAAGGCATTTTGTTGGATCCGATTAGCCTTTCTGGCTGCCTCCTCACGCAACCCACAACCCCCTCCCCCTCCTGTCGTTATTTCCCTCGCGTCTCTTGCCTCGTCATTTCGCGGCGGCGGCGGCGCTCGGGATCCTTCATCTAAATGTAAAAATATCTAATCATGTTTTGGGCGAGGAAGGCAGATCGCTGAATTGGGTCATTACAGACTGCGTTTGGGTAGAGACTCGCACGCCTTTGCTTTCTTCCCCTGCGCGCACATACGTACATGCATGCAAAAATGCATACATACTTACGTACGTACGTACGTACATACATACATACATACATACATACATACATACATACATACATACATACATACATACATACATACATACATACATACATACCTATTTGCTAGCCTGCAAACAGAAATGTAAACAAATACATATATACATAACATGCACGCACACGTACACGCGCGCGCGCGCACGCACACGCACACGCACACGGACACACATCCACTTGTGGGTGTGGACAAGTAGACTGAGGCTCAGAGACCGCCGGAGTCCAAGAAGGCGAGGTGGGCGACGGGCGCCGCGTGCGGCCGCCGCCGAGGGGATTGCTCGGGCGGCGGGACGAGGCTCATCCCGCTGATGCGAGAGGCGAAATGAGGCTGCGCTCATCAGCATCCATATTTTGCACACGCACGCTTTCACAGGATGAAGCGCTTCCCTGCGAACACTTACATGTGTGCAGGTGGAGCGATGATGTGCTGCACACCCAGGCTCGCACGCACGCACGCACACGACTCTCGCCGAGCCCAGCACACAACGCGCGCGAGGTCAGTCCCCGAGGGAGGTCGGGACTCGCGTTGATGGCATTGCGGAAAAGGCGTTTGGCTGTTTCGTGGCGGCTCGGGGGAGGCTGTGCAGAATCTATTTGCGAAATGTATTGTGAGAGCTTTAAAGGTGAAGATTTGGGGTTTCGACGCCGTCGTCAGTATAATCCTTGCTTGACATTGTCGTCATCTTCAGCATGATCGAACTGTCACGTTTCTCGTGTAATAATCTCTCTCTCTCTCTCTCTCTCTCTCTCTCTCTCTCTCTCTCTCTCTCTCTCTCTCTCTCTCTCTCTCTCTCTCTCTCTCTCTCTCTCTCTCTCTCTCTCTCTCTCCACGCGCGTGGACGGGAGTGAGCTTAGTTAATGGACTCCACTTAGCCCATAAAATGGGTCTTAGGAAGTGTAACAAACGGCCTCGGCTTGATGGGGAGGCTGGGAGGAGAAGGCGGAGAGGGGAGGCGAGAGGGAATGAGAGGGGAGAGGAGGAGACAGGGGAGGAGAGAGAGGGAGAGGAGGAGAAAGGAAAAAGGGAAAGCGTAAAGGAAAAAAGAGAAGAGCAAGGGAGAAGAGGAGAGGTAAAGATATGGGGGAGGATAGGGGAGAGGAGGTGAGGGGAAAGAAGGAGAGGGGGGGTGAGTAGAGGAGAGAGAATAGGTAATGAGAGGAATGAAAAAAGTGAAGGGAGTAGGAGAGGAGCGATGGAAAGTCAAAGGAGAAAGAAGGGACGAAGGAGACGAAAGAAGAGGGCGAAGAACAGGAGAAGGGAGATATCCCGGAGGCGAGAAGAGGGAGGTCGGAGGAAGGGAGAGGCGAGAAGGAAGGTTGGGGAAGGACGAAGTTAAGCAAGAATGTCTTGGTGAAGCGAGGAATTCTAGATAATGCGAGAAAGGGCGCAAGAGGCAGAAGATGAAGGGAAAGAATGCAGGGAGCAGGTGGGAAAGTGGTGTGCGGTGGGATGGGCGGAGAGGTAGAGAAGAGAAGTAAAAGGGAAGGCAGAAAGGGTAGTTACGTCTTTCCTTCTCTCATCCTTTTATCCTCCACCCCTTCCTTGCCCTCTTTCCGCCTCTCCCTTTTCTCTTTTTTCTATCCTCTCTTCTTTCCCCCTCTCCTCCCTCTCTCCATTATCCTTCCTGCGCAATCCTCCTCTCCATTCCTCTCACCCTTTATCATCTACGTTCCTTTTCATCCATTTTCTTCCTTTCTAGTGTTTTTTTCCTCCTTTCTTTTCCATCTTGCCTCTCCATTCCCTCCCGCCCGTCTCGCCTCTTCCCTCCTCTTCTCTCGTCTTCCCTCCTCTTTGTTCGGCGTACTGAAAGCAGGCGCCCCTTGGCTACGACCGCTGTGTGTTTATTTCTCGGCCCTGTATAGAAGGCTGGGCGAGGTAGAAGGATGTCCGGGTGGAGGGAGGCTGGAGGAAGGGAAGGGAGGGGGAATGGGGAGGAGAGGGGGGGATGGACGGAGGAATGGGTAGGCAGGCAGGCAGGCAAGCAGGCAGGCAGGCAAACAAGCAAGCAAGCAGGCAGGCAGGCAGGCAGGGAGGCAAACAAGCAAGCAAGCAGGCAGGCAGGGAGGCAAACAAGCAAGCAAGCAGGCAGGCAGGGAGGGAAACAAGCAAGCAAGCAGGCAGAAAGGCAGGCAGGCAAGCAGGCAAACAGGCAGGCAAGCAAGCAAGCAGGCAGAAAGGCAGGCAAACAGGCAGGCAGGCAAACAAGCAAGCAAGCAAGCAGGCAGAAAGGCAGGCAGGCAGGCAGGCAAACAAGCAAGCAAGCAAACAGGCAGGCAAACAGGCAGGCAAGCAAGCAAGCAGGCAGAAAGGCAGGCAAGCAGGCAGGCAGGCAGGTGGAAGTGGAGGTTGAGGGGGAGGTACAGGTGGAAGTGGAGGTTGAGGGGGAGGTACAGGTGGAAGTGGAGGTTGAAGGGAAGGTACAGGTGGAAGTGAAGGATGTGGTGGGGAGGGGGAGGTACAGGTGGAGGCGGAGATAGAGGTGGAGATAGAGGTGGAGTTGCGCAGGGAGAGGAGGAAGTCGAGATGGAGATGGGGATAGAAGTGGAGGTAGAGATGGAGCAGCTTGTGGTGAATGTGCAAATGGATGACGGAGGCGGAACGTAAAAGAATGGTTGGAGGAAGGGCGTTGAAGGGGGGGGGGGGGAGACGGAGATCGAAGTGGAGGCGAGCGTCGGTGTGATGGAGGAGAACTCGGTAGAACATGCGTGGAAAGCAAAAAGAAATAAATGTGTAAATGAAATAATAAGACAGATAAAGTGTTAAAAGTTTTTTTTTTCAGTGAAGATTAGAATAGACGAGGATGGAGTGAAGAGATACAGAGGTTGGGAATAAGGAAAAGAGGAAAGTATAATTAAATATAAAGACGGAAGGAGAGAGGAAAACCGCAGTGGTAAAAAGGAGGTGAAGCAACAAAGAAAATGAAAAAAAAGCTTTCTGAAATGGAGAGGTCTTGTGGGCGTTTGGATGGGCGACAACGAACCCGAAGAAAACAAATATATGGACGAGTCATTTGGGCGTGATGGGTGGCACATGCCAAGTTGTCGCCGCCTTGACTTAACTCATAGACACCCGCTATCCATCACACCTGCCTTTAGCCCCCCCCCCCCCTCTCTCTCTCTCTCTCTCTCTCTCTCTCTCTCTCTCTTTCTCTCTCTCTCTCTCTCTCTCTCTCTCTCTCTCTCTCTCTCTCTCTCTCTCTCTCTCTCTCTCTCTCTCTCTCTCTCTCTCTCTCTCTCTCTCTCTCTCTCTCTCTCTCTCTCTCTCTCTCTCTCTCTATCTATCTATCTATATCTATCTATCTATCTATCTATCTATATATATATATATATATATATATATATATATATATATATATATATATATATATATATATATATATAAATTTCAATATTTTTTTCTTTCTCTTATACTTTCTCTCCCTCTCACTCCCCCATATCCCTTGTTCCTCCCCTCCCCCTCCTCTTCCCCTGCTTCTCTCTTCTTCCGTCTCACCCACCCATGACGTCAACAGAGTGCCTTCCTTCCCCTCCTGTTTTAGTGTCAACATCGGGCGGGTTGGTGCCAGGGCGACGCCTGACGGGGCTTGAGGCGGTCCAGTTGTCGCCTGTGGCTGGGCCGAAGGTGCGTCTGGGCTCGAGTGCGGTCCCCGTGGAGGCCGGCCAAGAGGCTTTCCCACGCAGATAACAGCGGGGGCGCGGAGGGGAACGGCTGGCCAAAATAGCGTCCGGCGATAGTGCTGGCGCTCCGCTGCGTTGGCTCGCGACGGCCGGCCCCTCTCCGTGCCGTTGCGGAGTACCGTACTACGGCGATTTGCATTGATTCGGGAGGTGCGCTCGCGGAATTGCCGGGGAGGAATTCATTTCTCGGGAACTTTTATTTGCTCTTGTATGTTTTGCTAATTGGTGCGGTTTGCTGCGGTCGACCTTTTTTCGTTATTTCTATTGTTGCTGTGTCGATTGCTTGTTCATTTTTTGCTGTTGGCGCTGTTCGGCCCGGCCTCATCCACGTGTAAAAAGGTAAGATATTTATGAGGGGATGGAGCATGCATCGTTAGAACACTCATTTCTGACCATCTACCCGCACTGCGTCTCTCTCTCTCTCTCTCTCTCTCTCTCTCTCTCTCTCTCTCTCTCTCTCTCTCTCTCTCTCTCCCTCTCTCCCTCTCTCCCTCTCCCTCTCCCCCTCTCCCTCTCTCTTTCCCTCCCTCTGCCTCCCTCCCTCCCTCCCTCCCTCCCTTCCCTCTCTCCCTACCCCCCTCCCTTCCCTCCCTTCCCTCCCCCCCTCCCTCCTCTCCTCCCCTCCCTCCCTCCCTCCCTCCCTCCCTCTGCCTCCCTCCCTCTCTCTCTCCTCTCTCTCTCTCTCTCTCTCTCTCTCTCTCCTCTCCCTCCCTCCCTCCCTCCCTCCCTCCCTCCCTCCCCCTCTCCCCCCCTTCCTCCCTTCCTCCCCTTTCTACCCTTCCCCTTCTCCCCTTCTGCCTTCTCTCCCCCTTCTACCCTTCTACCCTTCTCCCCTTCTCTCCACCTCCCTCACCTCCCCTTCTCTCCACCTCCCTCACCTCCCCTTCTCTCCACCTCCCTCTCTCGCCTCCCCTTCTCTCCACCTCCCTCCCTCTCCGGCCTCCCCTTCTCACTCCGCATTTCACTTTTCCTCAGATGTGGTATGTGTGTGTGCGGCGGTCGCGTGACAAGACAGCTGCTTATTCGAGCCACATGGCCGGCATCACATGCGAGGGCTGGTGTGCTGGCCGATTCTGATTTTCATACGTGGGGGGTGGGGGGGGTATAACTATTTTTGTTTTGCTGTAGTTCAGCTTTTGTTGTTTTTATGTGGTACAGGAGGAAATGTCAATCTTTGTCACAGTAGGTCAAGAGAGGTCATGCATAAATTTTCGGAGGGAGGTCGCTGGATAAAAAAGGAAGAGGCAAAAGGCGGGTGGAAGGTGCGGAGAAACTGGAACAAATCGCGAGAGGAAGCGAACACGCCGCAAAGACTCGGACCGCGAAGTCCTCTCCGCGGACGTCCGGAGGATGCGGTTGCTGCGTCGGCGGAGCCCCTTCTTCCCTCCATCCTCCCTGGTTCCCGCCCTCCTGTAGATGTTTCTATTTCTAAGGTTTATCCCGCCCTTCCTTCTTCCCTAGTTTCCACCAGCTTTCCGTCTGTCTTCCACCCCTCTTTCCATCCTCCATCTCTCGTTATCTCCTTCCTCTCTCTCGTCTGCCTTCTCTCTCTTCTTCCCTCGCCTGCTTGCTTGCTTACTTAATTACTTGCCTACTTGCGTGCTAATGACTCTTTCTCCCTTCCACCTGCTTTCCTCTTCCCTTCCCTGCTCCCTGCTCCCTCCTCCCTCCTCCCTCCTCCCTCCTTGCACGAAGTCATCGCCAGCCGCTGTTTGAATGTTCGCTACCGGAAGTCAGTTGTTTTATCGGCGGTTCTATTTGAGGGAAGGGAAAGGGAGGGCGGCTGAAACAATCATTTCGTGAAGGAGTCAGACAGGAAGAAAGGAGAAAGGAGATCAGTTAATCCGGCGATTTAGCGTAGAAGAGAGAATGCTGGTCGAGAACCGGGAAGGGCAGATGTGTATTCTTAGAAGTAATTACTTCATCATAGTTGTGCATAAAACGGTAAATGAAAGAGACTCAGTTTGGTGTAGGATTAATAAAGATAAAATATTGCTGAATTAAATCGGTTTTTATCAAGTATAAGGGTGGGGGAGCGGGGGGGGGGGCAGGAGGGATAGATGCGAGGGAGGTAAGGTGCAAGTAAGGGGAGGGGGGCGGGGGGTTCGGTTTCACCTTATGGGCGCTCCAGAAGCAAAACACTGGCGGCCGATATTGAAAACTGATCAGGGCAATTTCGTCAGGGCGGAGACAAGCTTATGGGTTGTTATGTTATGTTTACGGCTGCGGTGGGAGGGTGGGCGGGGAGGGGTAAGAGGGTCGGGGCAGGGTGGGGTGGGCGAGGGGGATGAGGGATCATGGGTTGCGGGAAGGGAAAGGGGTCACGGGTCAGGGCGGGGTGAGCCGAGGGAGAGAGGGGAGGGTGGGGGGAAGGGGCAGGGAGAAGAGAGGATAACCATGCAGCCCATCTCCTCCAGCGATTTCGAAGAAGGGAGGTAGAAGGAGGGAGAGGAGAAGGGGGGAGGCCAGGAGAGACGAGGGCGAGAGGGCGGGAAGAAGAGAAGGGAGTAAGAGCAGGGAGGGAGGGGAAGGGCGTGGGAAGTACAATAGCAGCGTGGAGAAGCGAAGCTAGGACGGAAGGGGCGAGGAGGGAGACGCGAAAGCGGAACTTGGTCTGCTGAAACAAAAGCTCTGCTGGAGCGTGAAGATTCGGGTGTTGTTTGTGGCGAGGGACTCCGGCAAAGCCCAGGCGCGCGTGTGGCTGCACACAAATGTCAACGCACGCCCTCGCTCACTCACTCGCGCACTCACTCACTCGCGCACTCACTCACTCACGCACGCACGCACTCACTCACTCACTCATGCATTCACTCACTCACTCACTCACTCACTCACTCACTCACTCACTCACTCACTCGCGCACTCACTCATTCATTCACCCACTCACTCATTCACGTACTATCTTATTAATGCACTCGCACGCTTGTACTCACACTCATTCACGTAACTCAACACAAAAGTCCGCACGCACGCACAGGGACACGCGCACAGACACATGTGCAACCACACCAACACACGCACACTCATACGTGTGTGTATATATGTGTGTGTCTGTGGTTTTATGTATGTATGTATA
>NC_091576.1:12980761-12983261 GCF_042767895.1 Penaeus vannamei
GAGGCCAGTCATGGGTATACTTGTATTCTAAAGGAAATGTTTTTAAAATTTAAAAGTAAGGCTTAAAATGAAGACTGCATGAAGATTTAGTAAAACTAACGTCTTATGCTCTGGCACAGGGCAACTAATCTTCCTGTCATATATCTTAGCAAGATAGAGCTTGTAGATATCCCTGGATATTAACTGTTATGCAAATAACCAGTCTGAGCTCTATCTTGCAGAATATACACGATGGAGATTTGTGAGACTACTGTAGCATAAAGGGCAGGATCCACAGCTTTGAATAATCCAAGACTCACGAAATATGAACATATCCAGTATTATATCTGCATAAAATAAATATGGACAAAGACGTTCTCAGTCCAAAGATTTAGATTACAATAGTAGAAAAGGCAAAATAGACCAAACAGAATTACTTCTACTGGCAAAACCTTCAATTTATGTACATTATGAATACATAATTGTCATAAGATAAGTTACTACGGCAGTTATTGAAGGCTATAACATAAAAATACTACAGTAATAATGAGAGGCTGTCATGGATACTCACTTGTCAAAATCGGCTGCCGGTCCCGGACAATCCCTTTGCGTTTAAAATAGTTTTAAAAAATACGGAAAAGACAAAATCAAGATGAAAAATCATAAACAAGATATCTACAAATCCTACTTGTTACCTTCCTACCTCAGAGCGTATTCTCCTGGTATTTAAATGACTACTTACCCCAGAATCACAATTTCCTTCCCGAAGTCCTGTGTTGTGTTGGCAGAAGACGACCAGTAACATCAACAATGATTGCGATATCCCTAAGGAATCACTAAATCGCTGAACATAAGTTTCCCATCCTTATATTAATACTGATATTATTGAAACTAACCAGATGGTTTTTTAATATTTATTTAAAGCTCTTGTATCTATAAACAAGATACTAAATGGTCTGATTTTCTATTAGTTATGTCACATCAAAGAGGCTGTGTTTTGTAATCAGCTGATGGAGTAAACAAACCGCAGAGAGACTATCAAAGCAGAGTAAATTTCCGGGGAGGAGCTTCAGATAAAAAGACCCAAGCTCCTTTTACATTCAGCAGGTCGGCAAGAATTGTACTTCGCTAGATTAAGATTATCGAATTAGAGAATGTCTTACAAGAATGAATCAATTAGTGATAGTAGTTATTCCGCACTTTGGGTGTTTGACTATCAAGTACGAAGTATTATAATTAGACTTCAAACTAAAAAGAAGCTATTGATACTTTAGTAAAATTTGAGGTAGTTTTTTTTATCAAAGTGCCCATGTTACCTATTGTAGCGATATTAATGTTGATGGATTGCTTAGGAAGTCCACTTCATTCTCACACAACACATAACGTTTTAAGATATCAAGTTGCGATGTAAATACCGATGTTCTTTACTCCCATGGTTGGGGGAGGATTATTTAACGTTGGTATGTACCAGTATATTGCAACAAAGCTGCATTATATGAACTAAAGACATATTTTCTTATAACAGGGCCTTCTTTCCTGGTAAGAGATAACAGCTCAGTGCAGTAGCACACACTACCTTAAGCTCACCATTCAGATCTTTATTAATATGCAATTGTCATGGCAGATACAAAGGCAATTTTAGAATGCTTGTTTTAGTAGAATAGCATTATGAGTCATATTCTGTTGAATATATAGTGTGGTATGCTTTAAAGACCTTAGCAAATCAATTAAAAGCTGAGATAAGCACATTAGAGTTTAGAATGACCCATTTGTAGTTTATATAGTGGTGAGGAGGAGTTATGAAATACACCTTTCTTAGTCAGAACTGACGTTTCAAGAGCTCATACTTATAAATTCTTATGAATTTTCTAAATTTTCCAAAGAACAAACTTGAGAGAAATAATCTAAGAATAGCCAGTTTCTCAAATGTGTTAATGTGTTGCAGAAATAGATTTATAAATTATACAAAGAAGTTTGATCATTATGATTTCCAGAAAAAGCACACACTAAGAGAATATCTTACTTATGATCTTGATATTACAGAGTTGAAATTATTAAAGCAGAAGCACATAAGTAACAGGAAAACAAGCTCAACCCATCACTATTATAAAGTGAGTATGGTAGTGGCATTTCTATGTAATGTTAGCATGCACTTTAATTATTGTGTACCTTGGAACACTTGAAACATTTGTTGTATTTGTATGTGCCGTGTAAGTTTTCACTCCCGATATACTCAATGCATATTTTTCACCACAGGTCCATCCAGATTAGTTGCCATAGTTATGTGTTACTTTCATGTTTGAATAAACTATTTATAAGTTCCATGCATATAAACACATAGTATACGTTAGGCTACATTTTTACTTGTGCATAGTTATATGTATAGATTTTTGTTGTTGTTGTTGTTGTTGTTGTTGTTGTTGTTGTAAAACTACCAGATTGGAAATAAGATGTGACTAGTCCTCCTATTAAAAAAGAACATGCTCTTCTGTTAGGCTGCATCAACACTAGCAGTGAACTG
>NC_091576.1:12995761-12998261 GCF_042767895.1 Penaeus vannamei
ATTTAGAGAAATATTGCGAGACAGACCACATTGACCTTCGACCTGAGGTAGGAGGAATCGACTTGAAGTTCTGTCGGGGATTCAGCTGACCTTGAAGGTAAATGAATTGTTCTCTCCTGAAAACAGTGAGTAGTAGCATCCTTAGTGTATCTACTTCGTACTAACAACCCTCCTTAGTCAATACTGTTTTTAAGACTTACATTGACTGCTGCTGCTATGTCATGGCTCTTTTGCAAGCTTACTGATATTTTTTTCCAGACTGTTTTAAAATCTTTAAAGTTTATACAGCTTTTGCAGCTTTTGCTTTCTAAATGTAGGGTAAAGTAGATATAAGTATTTATGTGAAAAATTTATTAAGAGAGAAAGTGAATTAGTGAGTGAATGTGTTAGAAAATAGTGAGTTTATTGTGTGTGTGTGCATGCGTGCGGGCATGCATTAAAGAGAGTTAGAATACAGAGTATGAGGAAAAGCCAGAGGTTATGAGTACAAATGAGAGTATGTAAGAGAATACCCTGAGTAAGACTAAGGGAGAGGTAAGGGAAGGGGAGAAAGAGGATAAGAGAGGGGAGCAAGTTAGGATGTGTGCATGCATCTTTTAAGTAAATGTGTAGGTCTGTGCATTTACATACAATTGTTATATGCTATTCAGTGAGTTGAAATTCATCTATTTCTGCTTTTCTTCAGGATATTTCATGCATTAACCAGAAGCAGTTTAAGGATTCATGTATCAGTAGGATGTTTGTATAATGTTAAATGCATGAAATGTGATTAACCGAAGTATGTGAATGTAAAAGTATGGATGATATCCATGTGTTATACTGTGTTAAAGTTTTGTATGCATATGTTTAAGGATGAAATAGATTATTCCTTAAAGTATATTTGATAATTAGAATGTGTAAAAGGTAGTTTTAAGCAGTTCAAGGACTTTGATATACATTTATGAGAAAGCTGTTATTCATAAGAAAATGATGCACTGAGTTAATCAATTACTATTTTAAAAGGAATTACTAAATGGGGGCAGTCAGAATAGATGATTTTTGTATTTTTTTCTAGAAAGTACTGTATAAACTGGAAGAGTATATACTGGCAAATACATTCAGTATTTCAACATTGCTTCTTGATATTATGATCCATGTCATTAATTAGAAGATTTGTTTATAAAATATTATTTTGTGTAAACAGTTACCTTTTAGCTTGGACTTATATGTTTAGATCAGGTTGAAGTTGTTGAATAGGTGTTTACCTTTATTTATTTATGTCTAATGTTTGAAATATATACTGTTTTAAAAAACACTTCATTTATGGGTATGAAAATTTAGTGCTAGAATAGAGAGATTGAATTTTAGTGTATTGATTATAGTGAGTAAAAATAGTATTATAGTGTCTGGCCAATTATATCACAATTTATAAATAAATTGCCTTTTAGTAATACTGATTGCAATGAGTAAAAAGTATATTGTGTCTGGCCAGACTAATTATACTATAATTTCTAGTATGTACTCATTGTACAAATTATTAATCAGCTTCATTGAATATATTAAAGTGGAATTAGCTTAAGCAGGGGGGCATTATATATGTATTGATGATTTATTAAGAGTATATTTTTTGTTTTTGGAAATAAAACAGGGTGACATTTATTACTACATGTTTGGCTTTAGTGTTAATGCTGGCAATTATGACTGAGATGCATTTTAACAAGATCAAAGAACATGCTTATTTTTTACCATTTTTTGCACACTCTATAGGAAGCAATGGACTTCATAATTTTGTGAATGTATTTTAGCTGTGAGTTTTTGTTTATCAGTTTGTATGGTAAGAGATGGAATTATTATTAAACTTTTTATGTTCTGTTGCCATATCTACTTAAATACTAATGGAAATTTGTGTGTTTGCTTAAAAAAAAAAAATCACATTCTGCATATGAATAATAAAGTTTGGAAAATTTAGCCATGTTTTCTTTCACAGGTATTTCTGTATAGTGTAAGTGTGACCAAATAAATATTCCAAAGCTTAAAAAACTCCCTCTTTCTCTTTTTGCTTACAGGATGTACAGTTATTCAAGGATGGAGGACCATTAGGCTTAAGCATTATTGGAGGATCAGATCATTTTTGTGTTCCGTTTGGCACCTCACCAGATGACCCAGGGATATACATATCAAAAGTAGGTGTCTGTTAAAGGAGTCTTACTGGGAGTATGATTCTGGGGTTAGGATGTGCAGTTATGTGAGTTTTGGAAAGCGGCTTACATTGTTATGGTTTAACTAATAGTACATGCATTTCTGTACACATGAATATCAGATGACAATTGCCATGTTTTATTTATTCATTGGTTAAGATACTCTAACCTGTAACTGTATATCAATCTTGCTTATTATTTGAAAGTAACAGCACCAAAGATAGTAAGATATATGTGTAACTTTTCTTTTAAAATTTAATGCAAAAGATTTTATCTATATCTTTAAGAGTACTTGTATTTTGATGCCATTCATGAGTATTTAG
>NC_091576.1:13008261-13010761 GCF_042767895.1 Penaeus vannamei
TATTGATTATTTCTCTGTTTTTAAAAGCATGATGGAATTCAGGTTGATGTAGTTAATATTCTCGTTACATACAAGAAATTTTTTTGAGATATAGAAAGAGATATGTTTTGAGTAGAGATTCTTTTTATCTACTTATCATTTTGTCACTAACTGCATCTTAGAGTATCACTATATATTATTGTTGGTGAGCCTATTGTTTTTTGATTATTGAAAATTAGTAGTACTTTTTAATTCATCAAGTATGTAGATTGTTAGTGATTATTACCAGAAACATTAGATTACTTTTATAGCTGAAAATCAAGCATATTATTTTGCATCAGAGTTGAAACAAATTGCATGTAACAGTGAGAAACCAATAGCTTGGGGCCAGGTATCACCTACTACAAAACTATATAAGTAATTTATAAAGAAGCAGGAAATTTGGTTACTGCATTGCAAAACATGCTTGAACCCAGATGCATGGTGTGCACCAGGGCTTGCTGGTGTGATTGGATGCACCTTCTCTTTCCAACATGGAACACAAACTCAAGGATGTGAATATTTTCTTTGTTAGTCCTTCCCTTTCTCCCTTTCTTTTTCATCCTTCTTTCTCTGTTCTTTCTTTGTCTCATTTTTTGTTTTCCCTTTGTGTTCTTCTCATTCTCCTCTCTTCATTTTCCTATAACTTGCATCCTTTTTCCTTTCTGATCTCTGTTTATGGTTTGACCATCTATTACTCACTCTATCTTTGACTCACTCACATCAAGTGAGGCGAAACACAGGAAAAGCACAGAGAAATGCACAAAAACATGATAGTAAAGTTATTGATATGACCTTGTCCTTGGTGATAGCTGGCCCAATTGTACTACCCTGAAGTATCCCTTACACAGCCACATGATGCATCTTCGCTGCATGGAGACTCTCCCAGTGAGGCATCATCAGCACAACTACCACCACCGACTGCCCAGTCACCATCTCCCCACCAAATACCCTCCCCTCAACTCACACTAAAATCCCAAACAACTTCGCCATCACCCCAACCGCTGCCACGCTCCTCGCTCCCGGCACATGAGCATGAGAGGTTCCCCACCCCTGATCCTGAGAGAGAGCTGAGCACCCCTGACACAGATGATGAAGTGGGGCATGACACGCCACTTCCCCCGCACCTCTCTGCTCCCCTCTCTTCCAAGGAAAAATCCACTCCAGAAATTGTACGCTATGCCACGTATTCTAGATGTATTTTGTTGTCTTTCCTGTCTAGTTCTTTTAACTGGTTGCAATCTCATATTAGTTTGGAATAAGTGATTTTAAAAATAATTTTGAATTCTTGTCAGTTACAATATTCCAGAGGATTTCCTGTTATCTTCTTTTCAGTGGTTCTGTGAAACATGTCATGGCTTTTGCTATTGAACTATCTTCTTTACAGATGCTTTGTTGAGATTAGATCAGTTAAGGAAGGGTGTGGTCAATGGAAATAACTTCTTGTAGCTGCTTATAGTATTGTTTTGGAAAATTACTGAGAAATTAATTTATATCAGTACCAAAATATAGTTTTCTTATTTCAGGGGTATTTATATCTATGTCAAATTCCTTTTTTTGTAAGTTATAATGTTCACAACTAGATTTAACCTATTACACATAGCTGTCCTCCTTTAGGTGATGGAGGTTGTAAGAGTAGCAGAACAACTGACATCTCGCCCACCGTCTCAGAACTCAGCAGTTGTGCCAGGGTCTCCGCTGGAACGGAAAACTTCGGCTGATAAGAAAACTACTGTTGTTTTGGCCAAGCACACTCTTGCTCCACAGACTAGTACAGTAAGTACAGCTATTACATTAGCGTTCTGAAGTGTCTTTTGATGTGATTAGTAAGAAG
This sequence comes from Penaeus vannamei, assembly GCF_042767895.1. Lineage (NCBI taxonomy): Eukaryota > Metazoa > Arthropoda > Malacostraca > Decapoda > Penaeidae > Penaeus > Penaeus vannamei. Next base: position 13,010,114 of record NC_091576.1, read on the forward strand.
CTCAAGAATGGCATCAGCTATGTGATAGAACAGGCTGTGGCTGCTAAACTCTTGGTTGATAAAAGAAGCATTATTTTATGATAATGTGAGTTGTGAAACTTTTTGTTAATCTGCAAGAAGTGACAGCCAATCTGCATAGTTGATGCCACATTATTGTCTTTTAAACCCTAAGTTTTATATAGCCTCTGATGCTGTGGAATGTACCAGAAACCTTATTACATTTGCTAGTGTTTTCCCTTCTTTTACCCAAAAATTGTACTTGATATAAACCTACAAGGTCACTGCTCTTTTTCTGATTTATAATTCATTATTTATCTTGCTTTGATTTTGAAAGCTCATTCTGATGGTGAGAAGTTTATACAAAAGGGCAGTGACTTTTTAAATGAAAATGCATGAATATCACACACCTGTGGTAAGTGTTATAATCTCCTTACTTAACCTGTCCCTTATTGTCTCTCTTCTACTTAATCACTAACTTTGTTTATAAGTTTGTGAGAGGTACATCTCTGCTAGACAGGAAACTTGGGAAATAGGCCTGTACAACTGAAATTAAACCAGCAATAAGTGGTTCTCAGCTTGTCACTCTGGCATCATAGATCATGCCAGAATAAATGACCATGATTGTACAGAGAAGGTTGTGTTTTTCCT
>NC_091576.1:13018261-13020761 GCF_042767895.1 Penaeus vannamei
TACTCTGTCTCCCATTATGCTGTTGGTGTGATAAGGTAAGCTTGTTAGGAATCTTATGTATAGATATTGAGCAAAGTAGGTTTTAAGTTTTTATTTATGGCAGATTGAAATAAGTCACAAAAGGGAGATTAATTTGATGTAGAAAGTGAGTAAAATAAGGATTATTACCTTTCAGTAAAGTTTCTGAAACCAGTCAGTGTTCAGATTTGCTTACTGCGAAACATGTCTTGTTGGTTATTACAGATCTTTAAAAGTAAATTGTATTAGGAATCCAGAAATGTGCATTTATTTTAGAAGACAAAATAAAGAAAATTGTTGAAGGACCAATGTTAAAAATGCTCACTTGCATTTGAATATTTTAAATAGAATATTGTGGATATATTTGTAACCTTGCTTTATTATACTGATAATGTTATTAGAAACTTTTTTTTTATTTTTCTCCTTTTTTAAAGAATATTTCTTTCATTTTTTGGTCAGGCCTTTGCAAAACTGACATTTAGCAGTTGATAATGTTAGACAAAAAAAAGTTTTGCTAATGGAAAAAAAGTTTTAGGATACTGTTACTATCTGTAGTGTTCGTCCTATGGAGCTCTCTCTCCCATTTCTGTGAATAAAATGTACCTAGTGAACTGTATCATCACTTATGCAAGATTTTGTGACAAGGTTATTCTTGTACACAATGTTTATATACGTAAATTACATCTTTTTCTGTTGTAGTTAATGAGACCCAGGATCATATTCATTTGGTTCCATACCTCCCTTTTCTTTGTCTTATCTGAGTCTTTGTTTTTTTTAACATCTGTGTCTTTGTCTCTAAGGCGTGGTCTCTCTTTCTCCCTCTCTCTCATTTCTGTCTTTAGGCTCTCTCTCTCTTTCTCTCTCTCTCTTTCTCTCTCTCTATTTCTCTGTCTCTGTTTCTGTCTCTGTCTCTCTCTGTCTCTCTCCCTTATATATCTCTCTCTCTCTCCTCTCCCCCTCCTGTCTCTCTCCATATCTCATACTCTCTCTCTCTCTGTCTCTCTTTCTCTCTCTGTTTCTCTTTCTATTTCTCTCTCTCTCTATTTCTCTCTCTTGTTTTCTCCTCTCTCTCTATTTCTCTCACTCTCTCTCCTCTCTCTCCATATATACTCTCTCTCTGTCTCTCTCTCCTCTCTCTCTCCCTCTCCCTCTCTCTCTCTCTCTCTTATCATCTCTATTTCTCTACTCCCTGTTTTATCTCTTTCTGTTTATATATATATATATATATATATATATATATATATATATATATATATATATATATATATATATATATATATTGGTCTCTCTCTCTCTCTCTCTCTCTCTCCTCTCTCCCTCTGTTATCATAAATGCTCTATCTGTTTATATATATATGTAAACATATATATATATATATATATATATACATTATATACTCTCTATTTTATTATATATATGTTTTCACTCATATACTAAATTATCCATATATACTTATTGTATATCGCAACCGCATTATACATATATGTATATATGTATGTCTATACATGTCTGTCTTAATATCTTATATGTGCTATCTCTCTGCTCTGTCCCCCTGCTCTCTCTTCTCTCTCTCTCTCTCTCGCTTCCACTTCTGTCTCTCTCTGTCATATTAATATGATAATGACACGTGTGTCTAACTTTGATAATAATATATAACTTGTGTATATGTGATATACATATGTTGCATTAATGTGATATTAATATGCTGTTATATGGAGTTGTGTAATAACGTTAATGTGATCATTAGCATTAATAATAAATAAGGTATGTATAATTGTGTATACGCGTTAATAACAGATATTGCGATGTATCTAACGTCTATATGTATTATTTGGTATGTACATTAGTATATCTAGCATTAATATATTAACTAATTATGTGTACTCTCTATACGATTAATAATATATACATTAATATATGATGTAATTAATACTTGATGTACGTGTGATAATATAAAATTATGTATATATATATATATATATGTATATATATATATGTGTATATATATATACACATATGTATATATGTGTATATATATATATATATATATATATATATATGATGAGTATGTGATAACTCGATGTAGCATTAGTATATCATAAATTGTATGCACAGTCATTAGTTATGCTGATGTCTTGATAATAATATATGATGATATATGTTAATATGATGTACAGAGTATTAACATGTATATATATGTATATGTATATGCATATATGTATATATGTACATATGTATATGTAATCGCCCTTATGTATATAATAATAATATTATATTATGTATGTATATATATGTATATGTGTACAATATGTGTAATATACACGTTAATATGTGTGTGATTATGTATGTATGTGATTAGTGCTTGTTATATACATTATAGTAATTAGTATGATTAATTATGATGTGTAATATCTTAAATATAATATATATATTATAAATATGTATAATATATGTATATATATAAATATAATATGTAATATTA
>NC_091576.1:13023261-13028261 GCF_042767895.1 Penaeus vannamei
CCTATTATACCTATGATACTAGGTATTTATTGGTGTCATTATTATATAAAATTTTTGTTTCTATGGTTATTAATAGTATCAATATTGCCATAAGTATTATTGATTTTTATATTATGATACGACCTCCATTACTGTTACTGCCAATCCATATGCATTATGAATCTCTGCCGTGGATATTCTTGTCTCTGCCAAGATATTGCATTTCACTGTTTTGATTTGTCTCTGTTTATTTATCTTATGGCCAAATCTTTTTGTTTTGAGAGATGATAAAGCTTTAGTAATTCATTTGTTTGTTTAGGTTTCTTGTTCTATGCAAACATTCTTTTGGAGAAGGATTATGTATGTTTTAGTTTCAGTTTTGATTATGGCTATGCTTATAATCATCATTGATTGTTATATAAAGAATATATTATTATTATTATGATTATTATTATTATTATTGTTATTATTATCATTATTATCATTATCATTATTATTATCATTATTATTATTATTATCATTATTATTATTATTATTATTATTATATTTATTATTATATTTATTATTATATTTATTATTATTATTATTATTATTATCATTATTATTATTATTATTATTATTATTATTATTATTATTATTATTATTATTATTATTATTATTATTATTATTATTATTATTATTATTATTATTATTATTATTATTATTATTATTATTATTATTATTATTATTATTATTAATATTATATTTATTATTAACAAAATTATTACAATTATTATTATTGTTCTTGTTGTTGTTATATTTAATTTGTCTGTAGCTTTCATAATGCAGATTATTATTTACCATGAAAATATTATAATGTATTTTCCTGTATATCTTGTATATATAAATCTCTTTTTGTGAGGGAATAAAAGTTTGTTGAGAAATGACGAATTTGGATAATTTAGTTGATAGATCAGGTACTCTTTTTTTTTTTTCTTTTTTTTACTTCTTTTGCCTTCTCATATTTTGTCTTGAAATTGATCTTATGAGAAAAAAATGTGAAAATGTTGAATAATGTGTGCCAAAACAAGAATTTGCAAAAAAAAAAAAAAAAAAAAAAAAAAAAAAAAAAAAAATAGAAAAAAATGTTTCAATAGCATCTATCTATCTGTTGTAAGTAAGATCATTTTTACATATCACATATTCATTGGTTTGTGCGATAGTACATATTATCACTTGATAAATATATTTGTCTATTTCCTTTTTTAATGAAGATTTAATGAAATGATCTTTGAAAAGTATGTAAGTTACAAATTTGAATAAGATATACTAAGTCAGGAAAGACTTAGAGGAGAATTGAAAAGCAGAACGTATATATTGTCTGTTGGGAGGACTGAATCAAAATATTATTTTATGTGTGTGTGTGTGCATGCTTGTGTGCGTACGCGTGTGTGTGATTGTGTATGTTTGCATTGTGTAAGTGCAAACACACACGTAGAATATATGGAGTTATTCAGTGGGGGATCATATGAATTTGGTATTGCTGTTGTTATTAATATCATTGGTATTATTTCATATTTCTTTTAGGATTGCAATTTATTTTTATTAGGATTATCATCCTAATTATAATAGTAATGTTTTTATCATTATTTTTTTGTTTTTGTTTATTTTTTTATATTATTATTATTATTTATTGTTATTTGGTATAGTTATACTAAACCATTATTATTATTATTTTGTTATTATCATTGTAATTGTGACTATGATTGATATCATTATTGTTATAATTAGAATTAAAATTTTTACCTCAATGATTATTTTATTATTATTATTGTTATTATTGTTATTATTATTATGATTATTATGATTATTTTGATTATTATGATTATTATGATTATTATGATAATGATAATGATAATGAAAATAATGATGATGATGATGATGATGATGATGATTAGTTTTAGTATTTGTATTATCATTATTATTATTGTTATTATAATTAGAATGAAAATATTGATGATTATGATATTGATTATAATAATAATAATAATTATTATTGTTATTGTTATTATTATTATTATTTACATTATTGTTATTGTTATCATTATCATTATTATTATTATTATTATTATTATTATTATTATTATTATTATTATTATTATTATTATTATTATTATTATTATTATTATTATTATTATTATTATTATTGTTATTGTTATTGTTATTGTTATTGTTATTGTTATTGTTATTATTATTGTTATTGGTATTATTGTTATTATTATTATGATTATTATTGTTATTATTATTATTATTATTACTTTTATTATTATTATTTTTGTAGTTGTTGTTGTTGTTGTGATAATTATTGTTATTACTAATATTATTATTATGATTATGATGATGATGATGATGATGATGATTATGATGATGATGATTATGATGATGATGATTATGATGATGATTATGATGATGATGATTATGATGATTATGATGATGATTATGATGATGATTATGATGATGATGATTATGATGATGATTATGATGATGATTATGATGATTATGATGATAATGATTATGATGATGATTATGATGATGATGATTATGATGATGATGATGATGATTATGATGATTATGATGATGATTATGATGATGATGATGATGATGATGATGATGATGATGATGATTATGATGATTATGATGATTATGATGATGATGATGATGATGATTATGATGATGATGATGATGATGATGATGATGATTATGATTATGATTATGATTATGATTATGATTATGATTATGATTATTATTGGCATCATTATTGACATCATTATTGACATCATTATTGACATCATTATTGACATCATTATTAACATCATTACTAACATCATTATTATCATCATTATTATCATCATTATTATCATCATTATTATCATCATTATTATCATCATTATTATTATCATTGTTATTATCATCATCATTATTATTATTATTATTATTATTATTATTATTATCATTATTATCATTATTATTATTATTATTATTATTATTATTATTATTATTATTATTATTATTATTATTATTATTATTATTATTATTATTATTATTATTATTGTTATTGTTATTGTTATTGTTATTGTTATTGTTATTGTTATTATTATTGTTATCATCATCATCATCATCATCATCATCATCATCATTATCATTATTATTATCATTATTATCATTATTATTATCATCATTATTATTATCATTATTATTATCATTATTATTATCATTATTATTATCATTATTATTATCATTATTATCATTATTATTATTATTATTATTATTATTGTTATTATTATTGTTGTTATTATTATTATTATTATTATTATTATTATTATTATTATTATTATTATTATTATTATTATTATTATTATTATTATTATTATTATTATTATTATTGTCATTGTTATTATTATGATTATTATTATTGTAATTATTATTATTATTATTGTTGTTGTTATTTTTATTATTGTTATTATTTTTATTATTGTTATTGTTATTATTATTATTATTATTGTTATTGTTGTTGTTGTTGTTATTGTTATTATTATTATCATTATCATTATTAATTTTTTATTATTATATATGTTATTTTTATATTATCATTATTGCTATTGTTATCATCAGTCATCATCATCATCGTCGTTAATATCATCATTATCATGATTATTATCTTTGTTCTTATGAAAAATGTCATAATGATAATGATGATGGTTGATGATGATGATGTTATAATTATGATTATGATTATGAAAATGATCATGATAATGATGATCATAATAATAGTAATAAGAATAATGATAATAGTAAAGGTGATACAAATGATAATAATGATAATGGTGATGATAATGATAATGATAATGATGATAATAATGATGAAAGTAATAATAATAATAACAATAATAATAATAATAATAATAATAATAATAATAGTAATAATAAGAAGTAATGATGGTGATGATGATGATAATAGTAATAATGATAATGATGATAATGATAATCAGCATGATCATGATTATGATAATGATGATGAGGATGATAATAATGATAATGATAATAATGGTAATGATGATAATGATTATGATAAAAAAGGAAATAGTGAAAATAACATCAACAAGAACAGTAACAACAACAGCAAAAACAATGATAATGATAATGATAATAATGACAGTAATAATGATAATGATAATATTAATGATAGTGATAATGATAGTAATGACATGATAGTAATGATGTGGATGATGGTGGTGGTGATGATGATGATGATGATGATGATGATGATGATGATGACCATTATTATTAATATTATTGATATACTTGTAATCATAATTTTTATTTCTTATTTTTATTGATTAGAGTTTTCAGGATTTATTTGCATTTGTATAGATAATGAAAACTTTATGATTTATTCATTATACAATTCATAGTAATTTTGTTATTCTCTTTTAACTTCTTATATTATCGATATTGTAATGTCATTGTTGTCATCCTTATTTACGATGGTAGAATATAATGATTTCTTCAGTTTTAATGTTATATAAAATTTAAGGGAACAGTAATCCTTTAAAGCTCTGTGCTTAAAGCATAAACAGTGAACTGTACACATGCTTTTTTTCCCTGACAAAGTGAATGGTGAACATTGGATACACTTTTTGATGTATGTGTGCGCTCCAGTGCTGACAAAGGAGGAGTGGGTTTAAAGACCATAATTCCTCGCATTCAGAAAGGGATGCTGCTCAGAACCGAGTGGCCGTTGAAGAGGAATGTTATGACACAAGGTCTTAGCCTGAATGTGAACCTTTCACAAGTGATGATGATGCAGCTTCCTCAAAACACGGGAGGGAAATGGGGCTATGTAAGATACGTATTGTAGATTATGAAGAAGATATAGGTAAAATGTTTCTAGTATATAAATGGTACTACATATTTGCTACTTTGTTTTGTGTAAGATATGTCCAAGGAAATGTGCTTTGTAAACTGTGAATGGTAATAATATA